>NW_028301607.1:15848484-16000000 GCF_987345545.1 Pholcus phalangioides
GTAAGAGTAATAGCAACGCCGATTTAGAAAAGATGCCAACAGCAGCGTCTTGATAATACGATAGTCTTTCTACAACGACATTTTTTAGCTCTCAGAATATCGCTGTATCGAAGTTTCTCACCATACCAATAATATAAGTTACGGTATTGTTTTCAGTGGCGAACGAATACCAGGCAATCAAAGGCAAGGCAATAATATCACGAGTAATAAAATACAAAAATCACCCAGATTTCCCTACGGTTAGTGAGTGGCCATAATCTATGGGAGGAAATTAGGGAAATCGGCATCATAAACACGGAACTTCGCCACTTTTCCGTTGCTAATTGGGAAATTTCCAATCAATGCCCATGGTATATTAACCCATGGCTGCAGTCAAATGCCGGGACAACGGAAGGGAGGGGGGGGGGACACGTAGAAGCAACTGCCTAAGGTGGCAAAATTTAGAGGGCGGCAAACTTAATGTGAGAAAAAAAAAAAACACCGTAAAAATTTATTAAAAAAATAGAAGTAACTGAGAGAGAGATTTATTTGAGTGAAGGTCGCTAATAAAAGTTATTCCTACGAGAGAGGTATTTTTTTTATGGTACAGAAAAATATTTAATTTTTTTTTTGTCGATAGAAGGCGCTGTATGAAAGCAAATCACTTTAAATATGCGAATCAGGTCCTATAAAATACAGGGTATACGGTTGTATCAGCACATTTCTGAGTTTTCTTGTTACTAGCGCTCACATAAGATTTTCATTGTGATGTTGACATTGGTGGATAAAGCACTATTGGTGAAGTTTTTGTACCTCAAGCCACGAATCACCGGCTGAAGCTGTACCAATGTTTCGAACACAGAAGAGATTGAAGAAAAGTTCAGGACTGACGTACAGCATTTTCTAACGAAAAATATTTGACTTATTATTTTTTGTAATGAAAAACAATTCCCTAAAAAAACATATTTTTAGAATTAATCTAGGGATTTAGAAACGGATACAAATTCACAAAAAATGTGTCGTTATATCTGACGTCGTTGAGTTTTTATCTGCGTTATAAGTAAGATTCATTGACAATAAGCTTCATAAATTAAGTTACGGACGTCATAGCCGAGGTTTCGTTACAACCGAGGTCGTTATAACCGATGAATTTAACTGTTACTGGAATTTTCGAAACACCCTTCCCCTCCTACAGGAAGAAATCTATACCCTGATTATCTGAAATCGTTTTAGTTATCATGGACATATAGGTTTATATTTTTATTTTAATGGATATTGCAATAAAGTCAAAAAAATGTCAATTACATAAGTTTTGGTCCAACACTACTATCAAAACAGAATATACTTTATTATTACATCGATGTCATTTAGATTTGAGTTATGAACAGGAGATATCTCATTTTAAATTCAAGTTCGTCATTCTCCAAGAAAATGTGTCACACGATAACTAAGAGCTCTTTTGTGGGGATCAATCTTATGATTGATCGTGCGATAGTAAATATACTACTATATTAAACGCTATTTAAAATTAATGCTGCGAAATGAACAATTTTCTAAGTGAGTGGTATTTTTGTATGGATAAAGTAAATGGGTAGGTCTATATTTTTGACTGTAATAAGCAATGGTTCACGGATGACTGATGTGACTAGTAGAATTCTGTGGCGAGTTTCTCCATTAACGGCAAACTCACTGATAATGGTGGCCTTAACAAGAACAAATAAATAAACAACTAATCAAGTCAGCAGCCAAGAACTCTACTGCTCGCGACACATAATAGGAGAGAGATTCGCAGTTGCATGAAATGGTCGTGAGTTTGTGTCTCTTCCAGAAATGCTTTGATGACATTGTGCTGGTGTTCCTTTGCGCTAGTGAAAGAGCCAACCAACTGGAACTCTTGTTGATTCAGCTGCCAAAGACATACAACGGGCGTAGATAGATAGAGAGAGAGAGAGAGGCGTTATATCCAGAACTGTATAGGAGTTGATTTCTTAGAGTGAGGGACGCGTCCCTAATTTATATAACACAAGAACAGGAATCACTCAATCTCAAGATGTAAGACGTTTGTGAGAAATGATAATTTAAATTATTTGAACAAAATTATTCGAAAAACGTTGTTGATTCCACAATAAAGTCAAATCTCGATAAGTCCAATGTGCAGCGGCCGAAAAATTAAAACTTATAAAAGATGAATGATAAATCACAGTGCTATTTACGAATTGGTGAAATATGTTTAACACCTGGGGATGAAAGAATTCCAGAGAAAAAAATTCTAATTTATATAATCATATTTAGTTAGGGTATGAAAATATTTAGAAATGAACTAGACTCAAATAGTGTATAACATGGAAACGGCATTTATAATATATCCGTGTCGTGTAAGTGAAACGAATGATAAATAAAGTTTAGGCGAGATCATTTCTCCTGTCAAAAAATGCAGTGATTTTTTACTGTCTCTTTTTATCCTTCTTCCGTGAGAAAGGCATTCACTTTTTTGCAAGCAGGACAAATAAATCTGTTAAATTATTTTGCTAAATGTTAAATGCTAAAGTCTATTGATAAATATTAAATGCTAAATTCTATTGATAAATGTTAAATGCTAAATTCTATTGATAAATGTTAAATGCTAAATTCTATTGATAAATGTTAAATGCTAAATTCTATTGATAAATGTTAAATGCTAAATTCTGTTGATAAATGTAAAATTCTATTGCTAAAGGTAAAATTCTATTGCTAAATGTAAAGCGCTGCTAAATTCTATGGCTAAATGTAAAGCGCTGCTAAATTCTATGGCTAAATGTAAAGCGCTGCTAAATTCTATTGCTAACTGCTAAATTATATTGCTAACTGCTAAATTATATTGCTAAATGTTAAATTGTATTGCTAAATGCTAAATTGTATTGCTAACTGTTAAATTCTATTTCTAAATGCTAAAGCCTAAATGCTAAGCTTATGTTGCTAAATACAAAATGATATTGCAAAATGCAAAATGATATTGAAAAATGCAAAATGATATTGAAAAATGCAAAATGATATTGAAAAATGCAAAATGATATTGAAAAATGCAAAATGATATTGCAAATTGCAAAGTGATATTGCAAAATGGAAAATGATATTGCAAAAAGCAAAATGATATTGCAAAATGCAAAATTATATTACAAAATGCTATATTCTATTGCAAAATGCTATGTACTATTGCAAAATGCTATGTACTATTGCAAAATGCTATGTACTATTGATAAATGCTATATTCTATTGATAAATGCTATATTCTATTGATAAATGCTATATTCTATTGATAAATGCTATATTCTATTGATAAATGCTATATTCTATTGATAAATGCTATATTCTATTGATAAATGCTATATTCTATTGATAAATGCTATATTCTATTGATAAATGCTATATTCTATTGATAAATGCTAAATACTAAATTTTATTGCTAAATGCCAAATTATACTGCTATCGCCAACTATTTGACGTGAAATTACAATTATCAACCAGTATAAACGGTAGAAACATTGAGCTGAGAATAATTTCGCTTTGCTTGAGACGACATTCACGATTTTACTGCTATCAAATATTTATTCAAGAGGAGCCTATTACAACTCTAAGTCATAAGAGTTTCATAGCGCCAACGTAATTATTTATGTGGCAGCAGGCAGAGAACTTAGTAAAACTGACACTGGATTGCCAAATTACCATATTCATATTTGAACTCTTCCCTGAAAGATGACGAAGCTTCGTGAATCCGTCTATTATTAACACTCTGAAGGCATGTTCCACTGATGTGGGACTGTGTCCAAACGTATTACCTTATGCTTTAGTCGCGTGTAAATCTGCAGCGCTTTCGATAACAGCGACACATATCTTATTCACATTTCTACTGTCAGTCATTCATTCGAATTTTCGGCTATATTTGTCTTACAGTTGCTAGATGACTATTTGGTACGCGCAAATCCCACAATGCAAGACGTGCAAGGGTTAGTTACGAATCATTATGAACAATATATACACTATGAGTTTCACATAATCTACCGATAGATTGCACAAGTTATGGTGAAATTTTATTGGAAAATCTCTGGAAATGTTCTAGGGAACCTTATAGTACATACGGAATCTGAGTTTATGCGTTCCTCCTATGCTAAAATGTGGATAGTCTAGAAGTAAACATGACATGAAAAGTCGTGATGTGTTTGGCATATATATGAAGTGTTAACAAAAATCTATTATCACACTTCAAAACGTAATTCTATCGCCATTCGACTATCGTCTATTAAAACAACATTCTGTCAACATTTTACAGACGATAATTAAATGAATATCATTTGAAAATAATCCACTCATCGTCATCAAAAAACATAATATTTCATTGTCATTCTTCCGAATAATAGCTCAGCCATCGTCTTCAAAAACGTATAATCTTGTTACCGTGTTCCGACATACAATTTTGGCATTGTCTTCAAAATCATGATTCGTCGTCAGTGACATTTTTTTTTTCATTGTCGTTTTCCGAATCTTGATTCGATCATCGTGTTCCGTAATTTCATCTTTTCATCGTTTTTGAAAATTTTATTTCATCGTCAACAGCGATGTTATCCTTTCGTCTTTTTCCAAATGCAATGTTTTCATCTTCTTCAAAATTATTTTTCTGCTATCGTCGTCATGGAAAACATTTTATTCTTTTCATTTCTTCTGAACCATAATTCGGTCATTGCCTGGCAAAATATTATCTTTTCATCCATCTTCCAAAACGTTATCCTTCCATCGCCTTCCAAAATGTAATCATTTCATTGTCTTAAAAAGTTTTACCCTTTAATCATATTCCAAAATTCTTTTCATCGTCTTCCAAAACATTGTTTCCATCCTATTCAGACTCAAGATTTGGTCATTCATCCAACTCATCATTTTGTCATCGTCTTTTCAAAACATAGTATCTTTCGAGACCTATTTTTGTCATTGTCTTCAGAATAATCATTCGTTTATCGTTTTCGAAATTGCTATTTTGTTATCGTCTTCTCAATCACATTGTCTAAAGAATCGTGATTCATTCATGGTCTAAAACAGTGTTTCCCAAAGTGGGCAATATCACCCCCTGGGTAGGTGATGGAATGGTCTAAGGGAGCAAATAGAAGCTACGGATTTAACATAAGTATGAGTTCTATGAGTTCACTTGAGATAGGGGCGATGAGAGAAAAAAATTCTGAAAGGAGCGATGAAATATAAAATGTTTGGGAACCTATAGTCCAAATTTTGTTTTTTATTTTTTGCCAACACGTATTCATAGTAATAATTCATTATTCAAGGTTTGTAACATCACTCATTCTTTATCGTTTGAAACTTGGACACAAATTGAAAATATATATGTTACGGCCGAAGCCCAAAATTGGCCAATTCGCGACTTGGACAATTTCATTAAATATTGGCCCGGCCATTTCGCGAAGTGGCAGGTGATCCCTCGCCAAATTCTTATGACAAAAGACGTGATTCAAGATCATCGTGAAGTTGGCGTATTTTTTCGTGATAATTATGTCCAAGTTATGGCATCCCATGGCCAGGGATATCCGGCCACTTCGCGAAATAGCCGGCCAAAGTCCTAATAATATCTGAAATTCGGATTTTGGCCAAAACTCTTGGTCAATTCACGATATGACCGGCTGCGTCGTGAATTGGCAGCAGTTGGCGGGATTTGGCAGTGACATATATAGGCCTCTCTCTCTCTCTCTCTATATATATATATATATATATATTTAGTCTATAATCAAAATGGAACCAAAAAATTTGATATTGAGTAAAGTCAAACTTCATTAGGTTGAATCATTGTGATTCAATCTATACCGAAGATCGTGATCGAATAAAACGTGCATAAAACATTTCAAAAGTACGCTTTTCACGAAATTTCTTCGGAGTGAATGACATTTAATTACCAGTTTGAATTCTACGTGAATGAGGAAACGTGATTTAGCAGATAGAGAAATTTTTCATGGCATAAATATCGGTCGGCATCGTATATATAGAATCTGAAACACACGTAATTTTATTGAAAACATCGAGGTTAAAAACCGACGAGTTCTTTCATTTCCAAATGCAAATATTGCACGATCACCTTATTAAATAAATTCAAATACGTGAAATTAATTACTTCTCAGATTTTACGTATTTCATTTTTCGATGTGAATTGTTAGGATATAAAGTTCAAGAAATGTTAAATGTAACGGTTTTATCGGGGTTTCACTGATTAAAGATCTTGGATTCTTCTCCAATCACAAATGAAAAGGAAAA
Source organism: Pholcus phalangioides (assembly GCF_987345545.1). Lineage (NCBI taxonomy): Eukaryota > Metazoa > Arthropoda > Arachnida > Araneae > Pholcidae > Pholcus > Pholcus phalangioides. Next base: position 15,854,746 of record NW_028301607.1, read on the forward strand.
CTGAATTCGAGTAGATTGATGATATTATGGATTCATATAATTGTTAAATATTAATATTTTTGTATTGAAAACGGAACCCGCTGCCAACAGTTTTTTTTAACTAATATCGAATTCAAACTAATTTACATGTAAATGCAAATTTCCGATTAAATCACTGTGTATTTCCAAGTTGTAAAGGGAATAAATGTGACATGAAAAGATTGAAGGAAAACCTTGAATTTATATTTAAAAAAATTCCGTGTACATAATATAATTACTGAAAGTCAATACGGTATTTTATTGTCTTTATAACACAATAATAACCTATTTTCATAACCTATATCCATGCTTCGAAAGTTTAGTGTTTACACAAAAAGTCGCTATAAATCATGTGTTTCAATAACGAAAATTTAAGTTGAAGCACAATTGCATGATGTGTACGTGGTGATCATAGTTTAAAAAACAGAAAATTTCATGGATGTAATAGCGTTAAATAATTAATTCACGATAAAAAAAAATCAAACTGAGCTTTTTTAGCGTTACGTAAACATGGGTTGCTTTGCACCACTTTTATGAAACTTTTGTTTAATCTTATATATGCTAGAAAATAACGAATAATAAATACAGTAGACGTTCATTATAACGGCCTCACCTTATAGTGACCATTCCGTTACAGCGACTGGTAGGATAAGTCCCAAATGTTTTCATATATTTATAGTAATGAATATCCTATGTTTTCCTTTCGATATAATGGCCTCCCAATATGACGCCCATTTTCCATGGAACGATTGGGTCGTAATAACGAGCATTGACTGCACTTGGATTTAAGGTAATTTTTAGAACGTTCGAACCTTTGTCTAAAAGTCTACTATTACTTGACGGCGCATGCACCTCGCACACATTCCTCTAAGGAATTTCTAACAAAGTGGTAAATGCTGGAATGCGTGTGTACGTGTTGTGAATCTTATACGAAGTACACGAAGGTTTTTTTCTTTGTAATGCTTATTATGCGTTGTGCTACTACCTGCCGTCAGTTTTTGTAACCATGACTAATGATTGATTAATTGCCCCAATCATTACATTTCACTCATGGTTAGAAAAACATTGACGGTAGATGGCACCACTACTATTGCGTAATGTTTTTCTAAAAAGGACTGCGATTAAAAAAAAAAAAATGCAATTTCTATATAATATTTTCATGAAATTTATTTATTTATTTTTTCTCTTGGGACAAAGTAGCCGGTAAGTAAAAATAACGTTTTGTCCCGCATCAAATATTCATGTTTTAAAACACTGTAAAAAGGCTTGAAACAATGTGACCCGCTGATTTTCAGCAAAACGTACTCTCATATATCAACACAAAAATTCACTTTATCTCTTAATATACGCTAGTACTTCTTTGTTCAAAAGAAAAAAAAAATGTTTACAAATCAATGAAGAAAAAAACAACATCAGCCTTATTATAAATCGGTAGGTACGGCACCTACGTATAATCTTTGTATCAGTCTTTTCAAAAACAACTTTCAATTCTTGACTGTACGACATTTACAGAAAAAAGTCCTCTTCACAATAATTTTGGAGGCTTGATATCAGATCATTTGTATAGAAAAAAAAGGGATCTTATTTTCTCTTGGCTTCTCGCTTCCAAGCTATTTTTGTAGGCTTCATGCAATCCGCATTAGTGCCTGTTTCTGCTACACTCATAACCAGTAATGGAAAATATTCTTCCTTCCAAGAAACTACCACAGTGTATTCTTTCTTCCAAAATGTCTTGCAATCTGCGGTGAATAGTAGAACTATATTGAAGATGGGCTTTCCTAACTAGTGCTACGGTCTGGCGTAATCGCTGGTTACTATGGAAACCTGAAGCAATCAGTTGTACCACGTATGGTTCAATCATTTTTTTTTTGTTTTTTTTGTTTTAGGACAAATGAAAAACCATAGAGCCAAAGTAGCCCTTATTTACGGTGAGTACTTGAAACAAAAATCAGCATTTTCACTGAAAAAATAATTGTGTCCTGATATGTATGAGTCATATCGTCACCCTAAAGTTGTATAAAAAACAGGATGGGAACAGCGATTATCTATAACACTGATTCCCAACGTGGGCGTTAACGCCCCCTGAGGGGCGATGGAATGTTCCAAGGGGGTGGCAGAAGCTACGGATTTAACGTAGGATCCTATGGGGTACATTGCGTTGGGGGCGATGGATGAAAAAAATGTTCTGAAGAAGGGGGTGATGGGACAAAAAAGATTGGGAAACTGAGCTATAGCAATAATACTGACATCTCACGTTTACTGAAAAATGGCGGATGAGACAGCTAAACATTAAAATATTTAAAGAAGGAGCTCTACGCTTTTCATACGGCAGCCAGACGCCTGACTAAAGATATAAAAGAACAAATAGGCACATTTGCATGGACATGTACTACATAATCATCTCATCAGTAAAATTCAAGGGAATTCGGTATCATGTCGTGATGCCAGGACCATAATGATGACGTGATGTCAACATGTTCATAAATATTGTTCCAATATATAAATCTCGATATCACGGGAGAATATGCTGTCAAAAAAAATACTGCTTTATTAAGAAATATTCCAGATTTCTATAAGATGTCCCAAATTGTTTGCACAGCGGAAGTATACTTTCAATTACAAAACAGTTATGAAATAAATAATGTGTATTTATTTAAAAATCTCGAAATTTTTTGCAGTTGTCGTATACATAACAGAATAAAGACATAAACATTTTCAAAAAGTCCCCTTGTGCTAAAAAAATTGTCAATAAATGAAATGTAATTCCACGGTGAAAAGTCATTTGAAAAAGGTTTCATATTTTAAATGTAATATTTATGGATGCATCAAATATATAAAACTATTGTGTTTTGGCAACTTATAATAGTGCCGGCAAAGTTTTCATGGGTTGACAAGTTTTTTAGGGACTGTAGTAAACCTCCAGGGTGAAATATCTTCTTGCATTTAAAAATGTGAATTTTTTTTGTAAATGACTTCTCAGAGCAGTATTTGCTTTAAACTAATTGGAAATTCTAGCATATAAGGCCTAAATAAAAAATAAATTTTCATATTTGTTATGTATACGGCCACTTGGGAAGACATTTTGGAAAAATTTTACAGAAGTTAGAGAACTTAAACAACTACAAGTTACAGAATATATTTTATAATTGAAAGTATGTTTCTAAAGTCAACGGTTGCAGAGATATCTGTTATGCAAACAATTCGGGACAGCCTGTATATTACTTTCATCAATATCATTATTAGACGTTGTAAGTGTTCGCAGCGGCAGCTATAAATAATAAATTCAGATGCTAACAAGTATATACGTGTACAATTAAAAAATATTCAAAGGAAAACCCATAGCAACGCAACGTTCAAATAATATTGTGACATCAGTTTCATGACTGTACTAGAGCCATTCTTGTCTCGAGATTGATAAATAACTTCGCTTTAGCTATTGTCTTATCGGATATTCGGCTCATATATGTTCCCCCTTCCGTACTTGCTCGAACAAGACTATAGAGAATATTCCACCATAATGCACATCCAGAATCTGCGGGGGACTGCACAAAAGCGAAACACAATGAAAGAGTTGCTCCGTTACATATACACACACACAGAGAAAGCGCAACGTTAACACAAAGAGGCCCCGAAGATCCGACGAGACAAATTACATTCGATTGTAAGCGCGAAACAGTGAATAGAAAAATGTCAATATTTTTCCAAAAGTATCGAGCGACATTATGCAAGGACAATAGGACCCTCTTCAATTAATAACACAGCCAAAGGAAACAATTCGAAATCTTCTGAATAAATTTTACTCAAAAGGCCTCCCTTTTCCTCAGCCTGCTAAAGCCCAGTTGCTCACAAAGATAATGCTTTGAATAATTCTCAATATCCCTCAAAGTGGGCAGATAGGGAGAATGACTGTGGGGAAGAAAGTTGTAATACATGAATTTATTAAGGACGAAATCGTGTAGGAAATTAACATTTACATTATTCAGGACTGATCGCGGATATTTCTTCGGATGTCTATATTTGCCAATCTCACTAGTCAGTGGTGTACGCAATAATTCATATTAAGATATGCGGGATTTTGACGGAAAGCACAATAAAATAAACAAAAAAATTTAATTTATACTGCTTACATTTAATATTCTCGGTGTAACTATGAATATTTTGGCAGACACCGAAATTTGACGAGAATTTTGCTGATAAAATTGAGATTCCGTGATAGATTGGGAACGACTCGAAGCTCGATTAAAGACCGGTGCTGAATTTAATTTTCATGTAAGAAATTTAGATTGTAAATTCACATCGTTAACTGAATACTTAATGGAATAATGTTGGATTCACTAATCTTAGGTGATCTATAGGTTATTTGTGTTATTTTGGATTCTCGAAACATGTTTTCAGCCAACATAATTGATCATTTGGGATATTATCAAGTATCAGTCAGATCTTGAATTACCGTCCTTATGATTGTATAAAATCATGGTTTTGTCATGTGAAAGGGCTAACAACAGTCCGGAAACCTTTAGTGCAGGCTGCACCGTGTATTGAATTAAAGAACTGCCGTGTGTATAGAAAGATTAAGTACAATTAGATAGGTTTGGAGGCAAATAGGCAACGAGGGATAGGTTTGCTGTTGAAGACATGTCATTAGTATCGTTATCTCAAACTCAACATATTTGTCATTATATATAATCCCTAACAAAATATTTTATCCGCAATTGTAGAACTTGATTATGAGTGACATCATTATGCGATATGAGGTTGGCTGTTATAAACACAGTCACAATTGTGTGTTTCGTAACGGTTGAGGTCTTCTACCAAGACTCTTCATATGCATGGGTATCCATGGATTTTTCTCTGACGAAATCTATCTATGAAAACCACTAGCTCTCACTTCCATTAGCACAAACTGTCATGATGTCCCACATTCGGTCTGGAATATAAAACAGAAGATGGTGTATATCAGTGTTTCCAATAGAGGGCAATATCGCCCACTGGGTGCGATGGAATTATCGGAAGGTCGGTATAAGCTTCTGGTACAACATAGGATCCGATGGGTTGGTTGAAATTGGAGCAATGAGAAAAAAAATCTCAAGAGCGCGATGGGGCAAAAAGTTTGGGTGCCTCTGCTGCGCATTCACGTGAATGAATAATTGGCACATTCTCAACAACAAGAAGCTGTATTCTTGGCCTTCTCACTTCGAAATCTTGAGATTCAAGCGTATAAAGTGAGACTTGTTTTTGAAAAGGTACAGTATGGCTAGTATGACCAGTGCCATGCAATTTTTTAAATGCAATGAAAATTAAGCCATTTCAAAATAAAGAAGACGGATAGAATAGTATACCACAAAAAAAAGCATAATTTTGACAACATAAATACGTTAGGGACACACAAATTTCGCAGAAGAATATTTATACGAGATTACACGTCCTGTTGAATACATCCATTTCGGCGTCCAAATCCGATGAACAAGATAATTTCTGTCGATCCACGTTGTAGCATCCCCGTTATAGCGTCAACCCCGTTTAGAGCCAGTAATGTTCAGTGAACAAATCTTACATATAGGGATAAATGTATGACCCATAATGTAAGAACCCGTTTTAGCGCCAGCTTGTTATATCGTAAACTATTTTGTAGGTATATACAAAGTCTATATGTCATTTTCTGACAATTTCCCCGTTTTTCCTCCCACCATTTCGCAAGAAGTTGAGGATTTATTTTCGTTTCACTGTTATATATTATCGATCAGCATAAAAACAGTTTAGAGCATTTGACACAAAATATTCCTGGGGTGCTTCCTGGGGTAAAATAGGTATTTTTTTTTCCTCCTCCTCTTTCACAATCGAGTCTGATATCAGGCTCTCCGAGACCATCGATCCCTTTGGGAAAGAGCGCAAACCATCCCAAGATGGTCTCTCTGGGCGGTCAGCGGTCATGTCTGTCTGTAATGTTGAAGGAGAAGTTGAAGAATGAGTTTCGCGCCCCTTCAGGTCCCGGAGCACAAGACCCACCTGTTTTCACCTTATCTTTCAATATCTGGAAAAAAAGATTTTTTTTTTGTTATAATTTTCGGACTAAAAAAGCAATGCAAGAATATTTCCCTTTCTTTATAGTGTTTTATCACTTATAGAGTGTGTCATTAAATATATCCAGATTGCAATAATTTCAGTGGTAAGTGCATGTTTCTGTTAAGTGTTTTTATATATGTAGAAATATTTCAGCAATTGTACAGTGCTTACAGATTAACCAATTTTCTCTACTCAAAATTGAATACGTGTATTAAAATAGGTTATCTTATTCATGGAGTAACACAATTAAGACAATGTGATACAGTAGTTCTTAATAAACGGGTGAATTTTTGCAATGGTGCTTCTCTGAACAACTATTCTGACCATGATCCGGTATAAAGCTAAACTAGTTAAAGGTTAAAAATTATTTGGGGTGGATGGTGGCGTTAAATCAGTGTTCAACTGTACGCGAATGACCATCAATAAATGTATTCTTCTTATCCAACTGTAGACACCAATGACTTGCATTTTACTCAGATCTGTTTCCACAACGATTCTCAAAATCTAAGTGGCTCTGGAAACTAAAAACGTCATTTTCACGAATATCATATAATTAGACTTTTTTGAATAATATCTATTTATTCACAGACATCATCAAAATTAATTTGCGTCACGTACTTCCTGAGATACAAAGTTCACAATGTGAACGTGTGACAAATTTTCAGACGTGCGTTTTTTTTTACGATTGCGCCAGATACCCGTTTTCGAAGAAGCAATCTCGGGAAAATGTGTGAGTGAGAAACTCGAAAATCCGAACGTGAAAAACTATATTAATTTGAATTCACAAAGATTGATAATCGCGTTTCCAAACAATGGATTGAGAGAATATGGCACCTTCCTTCCAGATATACATTCTTGGTAAACTAAAATTCATCCCCAACAACTGACCGCCGGAACATTCATTGACAAAAATTGACCGCAACGGTATTTACCGAAAGGAAAATTTACCTCTGCGAAAATTCACAGACAAATAACTCATCAACAAATTGACAAAGAGAGTGAGTGAGTGAGCAAGTGAGTGACAGATGAGAAAATTATCGAGTGAATGAACAGTTGAGCAAATTATCTAGTGAGTGAGAAGGTAAGCAGATGAGCGAGTGAGTGAGTCACTCATGTGGTCACTCATAAACACATTTACTAGCTCATTAACTAATTATTGGTTTGATCACTCACTCACTCATTCACTAGCTTATTCACCAGCTCATTCGGTCACTCACTTTCTCTTCAATCACCCAGTCACTCTCTGATGACAAACTATTGTCGGTGATTTTTCCCAGAGAAAATTTTCCCATCAGACAACTATTTGTCGGTTCATTTTTCTATCGGCGGTGGATTTTCCGTAAATTCATATTGTTAGCAGGAACTATAAAAAAAATTCACTCTTATTAACTCTTAAAACACTCCTTAAAACTAGATTTTTTTTCAAAAGATGTATAGAAGGAACGACATGAAAGCAGTCTTCTTTCCACAAAACAAGCACTAAATATCTGAGCTGTAAAAATGGCTTTTCAAGGTTTCTATATCATCCATCGAAACAAGTAAATCGTTAAAGGTAAAGACGTTTATTCTCAGCATTTTAGTTTCGTAACGATGAATCATGGCGAACTCAAACACAAAATCCGTAGAAAACATATACAAAGTGTATGTATATAATGTCCTGGCATTGCTTGCGAAGGAGTTTTCTAAAAGAAGAAAACAGTCTTAAATAAACGAAAACTTGAAAAATTATTTTTGTCAATCGACTTTCTCACACACGCACACAGAGGATGGATGATCCCGAACTTTTAAAGTAATTTGAAATTCAAAACACTCTTTGCCAATTCTGGCTAGACCATTTGATAGATGGCTTTTAGTGATGGCTCGAAAATATATGTGTACAGGAGAAAAAAAATTTGTTCTCCGAAGCGAGGCTCTGATACTGAGTCTTCAATATTGGTCAGTGAAGATGTATTCCTGAGGAATGATCCAATGTGAAAACATATAGTTTGATGAATTGAGCAAGACTTTTTTTCTTCGGAATATACTTTTTTTTTTTCCTGTCCAAGTTATTATAAATCAGGTCCGGACAAATCTCCAAAAATGAACATGCCTGGTCGGGCATGTAACTTGGAATATTAGATGCCCAAAAAATATTATTACTGAACTTACTTGAGAAAATTTTGTGAACAAATTGACTTATTTGCATATCAAGGGTTCCTCGAGAAACTCGTTGGGAAACCTCTGGTCTATGAAGCTAGTAGTCTATTAGACGAATGTTTAGTTTATCTATGATTAAACACCTAGAAAGTTATGTTTACTTTGCAAATGTTCAAGCAAATTAATTTTTCTCTTCTAGTGGAAAAAATATTTTTTTGCACTTAATATGGTTTGAGTTCCTCAGTTCGTAGTTACTCTAATGAATACTCGAAAAATGACCAAATATCATAAATTATTGCATTTGTGGATTTTTATGTCGGGAATGCTTTTCTATCATTAATGCAAGGCAGCGATGTGAGGGGAAAGGAAAAGTATAATTTTGCACCAAACTGCACTTGTGAGTAACAAGGAAAGAAAAACTGGACTTTTTTTTTGAAGGATAAGAAGGAGAACAAGAAACGGGAAGAGTTGTTTTATTTATCGTCTAAAGCATTTGTATGGATTGTTTCAGTATAATGATCAGAAAAAGAAAAAAAAAAGACATAAGCTACATAAAATACATGAACTCCTCACTCACTTTCTTCGAGAAGAAATACAGAAAAATAATGAAAAAAAAAAAAACTGTTTTCAAGAAAAATAAAACAAGAAAAACGATGGACTTTTCGAAAAGTTTCAAGTGGGGGAAAAACAAAAACACTTGAAACAACAATTTGGCAAAAGGAAAATTGCTGGCATTAAGATGGGAAATGACAAGAAAATTTACTCCTTAGGGGAAAACCCTTTAAGAAATTGCACTTACGATAAAAGAAGATAAAAGGAATAAAATAATAGACGAATTCGCCTGTCTTTATTTTTTGTGAGTTTTATAAAGATATTTCATAATCAACTTTCATTGAGCAGTCAATAAAGAATAAACGAGTTCGGAAGACAAACTTTTTTTTTATGTAATTTCGGTTTTTTTTGAAGACGTAATGTGATGAAATTGCGGTGATGTATCATCTTGGGAAGCGAACACTTGCAGCAAGAAATAATGCCAATAAAGAAAGAAATGCGTACATATATTGTTTCTCATTCATAAGATAGGATATTCATTCAATTTTAGGCACTGTGGCACTCATCAAATATTGAATACCATGGTAGCTATGACTTTCTTGCCTTCTATTATATTCAGAACGTTTTTTTAGCCCAGAACATTATCCTTATTATCGGCAAAAGGGGGGGGGGGATATTTCTGATTTTGTTTCCAGGAACCATGTTTTATATGTAATCTGGTATTATTATGGGGGGAAAAAGTGCCGCATTTGCACCAAACACATGACTTGTGCGTTTTGTGTAAAAAAAACTTAAAGCTCATCTATGGTTTTTTGGTAGAGAGTGAAAGAAAGGGAGAGGAAGTGCTATTTCAAAAAATTCAAGCATCTTCCGGAAATCCCTAATGCAAATATTAAGGGGTTGCAGATTGTTTCACGTCTTGAGACAATTCAGGGCCAGAAATGGCAATTTTGGCTCCAAATCAATTCCTGCCAAATCCTGATGCGGTTAGTGACAATAATTAGAAATTGATGATTCAGTTACATGAAACAGCAAACAAGTAGTATTTAATAATTTACTTTCTGGCGAAATCGCAGGAACAATTGAAATCGTGAATGAAGATGAAGAAACAGATAAAACGGTGGGATTAGGCGAAATGTACTCAATAATAATTCCAACGCACGCTGAAGCATGTGTGTGTCCTGAAATAATCCAAAATGTAATGAATTCTATCTGATCCAACCGTAATTTAAGAAAGACTTGGAACTACATGAGGAAGAAATAAAATAGAAATAATAGCCATCCCCCCCTCTTTTCGAAATAACTAGTGATCACTTCAGCCATTTGCAAAAAATGCCATGAAAACTAGCAGTAAGTACTGCAACGAGAAATGCTGATTTAATAAAACTTACAAATGAAAACCAGACCAGACCAGATAAAAATAAAAAATCCTAAAGCCGGCTTTTCCTAGGAGCAGGTTTCCTGTGCCGCGCGAAACGTGATTCACCCAGCGCGACACGCCGTTCACTCAACAATAAGAAAAGCAGCATGATTGTTTTCCTACAGAGCCCAATACGCCTGACGACAGCGCATTGCGTCGGGCGTGATTGGCCGACTGCTTCTGGAGGAGTCAAATGCGTCGTACGCCGCGGCCTTGCCGATATTCGCTTCACACACACACACACACACACTCTTGTGTGTTCTCTTTTCCTTCCCTTCAAACCGGAGCATGCGGACAGCAGAGTAGCTGATGAGAAAGCCATATACTTTATATAGCCGCCCTGATTTGATCCCCCCTCGCTGTGAAAACACAAACGCGTAGCGTGATTATGTAATACGTTTCTCAAGGCGCGAAATAGTCTAATTCGGTTCACGCTGCGCAACAAACCTATTCCTATTAAAACACGGCTTAATGGGTGTAAATGAATGAAATTGCCGAAAAAAAGGGGTCGGACACACCTTTACGTCTGTGTAAAATATCGGTACATTTGTCTATAGGATATTGAATATGATCTCCCTGACTAAAAAGAATTATCGTGTCGATTGTCTCGAATATGCTCTCGCCGACCAACCCGAGTCATCTCGCCGATCGACCTGAATACACTCTCGCCGACCAACCCGAGTTATCTCGCCGATCGACCTGAATACACTCTCGCCGACCAACCCGAGTTATCTCGTCCATCGACCCAAATACGCTCTCGCCGACCAACCCGATTTATCTCGTCGATGGTAACGAATGCGCTCTCGCCATCCAACCCGAGTTATCTCGTCGATGGTAACGAATCCGCTCTCGCCGACCTACCCGAGTTATCTCGTCGATTGACTCGAGAACGCTCTCGACGACCAACCCGAGTTATCTCGTCGATGGTAACGAATACGCTCTCGCTGACCAACCCGAATTATCTCGCCGATTGACTTGAGAACGCTTTCGCCGACCAACCCGAGTTATCTCGTCGATCGAACCGAATACGCTCTCGCCGGCGACCAACCCGAGTTATCTCGTCGATCGACTCGAGAACGCTCTCACCGACCAACCCGAGTTATGTCGTCGATCGACCCGAATACGCTCTCGCCGACCAACGCGAGTTATCTCGTCGATCGGCCCGAATACGCTCTCGCCGACCAACCCGAGTTATCTCGTCGATCGGCCCGAATACGCTCTCGCCTATCAACCCGAGTTATCTTGTCGATGGTAACGAATACGTCTTGCCGACCAACCCGAGTTATCTCGTCGGTCAACTCGAGAACGCTCTCGCCGACCAACCCGAGTTATCTCGTCGATCGACTCGATAACGCTCTCGTTGACCAACCTGAGTTATCTCGTCGATCGACCCGAATACGCTTTCCCTGACTAATCCGAGTAAACTTGTCGATTGCTTCCTATACGCTGTCCTTGACCAACCCGAGTTACTCGTCGCTTGTGTTAATAAATTTTCTTGTGCATAAATAATCGATACTGAGTAAATTTGAATTCTTTCATTCTTGCTTACCGCATTTATAAATTGATTTATGAGATTTATGAACGAATCCTCACACACACACACACACACACACACACACACACACACACACACACACAGAATTCCCTATCTCCATAAACAGCAGATATACTTAGTCACAGACTCGGCACCCATCCGCGAGGTTATAATCTTCTACTATAACCTCGTGCGCTTACACGCTTTTAAGTGTATGTTGCGGGATTGTTTCTCCTCTCTCTCTCTCTCTATTTCTTACCATTTTTATTTCATTTCGTTTTCTCATATTTATATTCCTGGAAACAGAATAACACTAAATTACCAGTTTCTCACGAGCACGCACGTCTCCGGACAAAAAACACGCAACCTCCATGTTTATTCTATGTGATTACATATCCAGCCGTCAAGAATGGAAGTCCACTAAATTTAATAATTCACTGGCACTAAACGCTATACAATATAAGAAAATTACGGGCTTATAATAATGATTATATATAATATAAAAAGAGGAATTCGATGGGATTAATAATTTATTTACGGATATTGATATTTTGTAACGCAGATAAAGAACTAGAGATGATCGATTTTCATGTATTAATGGTCCTAACCAGTAAATATTTCTGATAATAGCATCTGTGTGTGAATCATAAAGGGTACAGGAAACAAATAATGTTAACGAAAGAAATTAAAGAGATGTCTCTGCTGCTCATTAATTTATAGCCAATACATGTGCGTTGGAGTTGTTCAATTAGTGAAGTAATTGTACGTCATCTGGGAATTATTAGAATGAAAGACGATGATGATTAGATAGTTGGAGCAACTAACCACGTATCTACCACTGTTGCGTCAGTAAATGATGTCAGACGGGAAGGGGGGGGGGTGTATACGCTCTTAAAAATAAAGTGCAATACCAGTATATTAGGTTTGGCTAAATAAACAAGTGACTAACTAGGCCTTCTGATACTACTAAACCGTACATGCACAGCGTAAATATTCCTTTGAGGAACGTCTAACGACTTGGTGCATATTGGAATGTTATGTGTACCTAACGTGAGATTTGCTTCTGAGCAGTCTGCTGTATATGGTATAACATGTGCTTCTATACGTTCTCAGCAAAATAGGCAATCCATTTGCATTTATACCTCAGAATATTGATGGAAATTCACTTCAACCGAACATTACTATGCATGTAGTAGAAGTTCGCTACTACTACCGCTATCACTTAAGAGTACATTTAACTCGTAAACATTCTCTGAAGAATTTCTAACGAATTGCTGCACGCTAGGATGTGTCTTAACGGTGTGTGAGGCTCCGACGTACTAATGTAGTGAAATTATGCATGTTTCATTATCTAATGCTGCTGTCATATGTCTTCTGTATTTTAGAGTGAAAATGTTGGATGTCTGAATTTTTGTGTCGTGTAAGTATATGTCACAGTATTTCACTAGGGCTAATTGTACTGCACACTGATAACTGTAACTTCCCTCTGATGCACATCGAACACATTCCTCAACGGAATTTCTAATGAATTTGTGCTTGTCGGAAAGGATTGCGTTTGTGTTTATAAATGTTTGGCCCTAACGTATTTATTTCGCAATAGTTTATGAATGTCCAGTATTCTACAGGTTATGCCATCAGTCCTCCACACTTTAGAGTAAACCAAGAAAATTCCTGAGTTTTCATATTATATAAGTGTCATGGTGAAGCTTAGCTATCTGCGAGGAGATTTTTCAAATGGAAGGACGGCTTTTATTCGTGCTTCGAAATTAGAAAACAACAGAAAACCCAACCTCAGCTGACCACCGCTGGCCAACAGCAGGGTTTGAACCCCGTTGACAGTGACTGCAGTAAAAACACTCAGTATAATTTACAAAAGCGGTTTTGCTTCACAAAACGTGCTTGATAATGCCCGTCAAGTGTGTGTCCCAGCAAATCACCAAAACACGCTAGAAAGTATTAGAACCACACATCCTACAATCTGGACTCCACAACCATTTTCCTTTGCTTGTGTTCCTTCCCTGTAAAAACACATTAAAAAACTAATGTTATGATAAATGTTTTACATGACATTATTGAAGACAAATATAAACAAAAATAAACACCTGATATTATTTATCATTTAATGTTTATTTTTGTATTTACCTGACTTCAATAAGGTTGTGAATAATTTTTCAGATAGTAAAGCAAAGAGCGTTGTTAATAGAAGAAATACGGAAAACACTACGCTATATGTAAAGATATGTTGATTTTTTTGAAAAAAAACCATCTTTGCCTTCACGGGGACTCGAAACCTCGACGAGTGATCTACCATTAAGCTATGAAGACTCAGAATGACCTACTTGGAGCTTATATACGTTGCAAAGCACCGTGCAATGCATAGTGACAACAGTCAGCTACTTCAAGATTCCAGGAAAGGCTGGTTATTTGATGACAAGGAAGAAAATTCATCTCTGCTCCCATGGTCTCTCGTTTGCCGGACGAGTGCTCTACCAAAAAAGTAAGCCATGGAAGCATATAGAGCATTCTTCCCTTTGAGTGCATAAATATATTGAAAGGCTCCGTACACGGCGGCAGCAATCAAATCATTTTTGGAGATGATGATTACAAGGAAGAAAATTCGGTAACTTCTAGTATTACCCTTTTTTCTCGTATGACGACATCGGCCACCAGATGGCGACATTTGTTGTTTTCTACCGCACATTGCCTTTCAGCATATGTATATGCGCTCAAAGAGGAAATATTCTGTCCATATAGCTTATTTGTTTAGCCCTCGTCCGGCATATGAGATGTTGTGGTTCAAGTTCCCGTGGAGAAAGATACACAAATTATTCTTTCCAAAAAATTGAACATCTCCACATTATGATCAGTTTTCGGCATACCTTATATTAACTTAACAAGTGGAGAGGCAATGTTTCTCTAACGGCCGTATTCACCAACACAGTTTAAACTACAATCGCATGTTAAACGATTAGTGATCGACACAGATTGGTTAAAATCTTCAGTTTTTAGCCCCTGGTAAAAGGTACTAAACGTTATTTAAGTACGTTACCACAAACACTGGGATCTTTATCTTTGAACCGAGGACAGTAATTTATAACTAGTATGTTCATTTAAAACCACAGACACTCTCGTCAACCCTCGTAAAGGACTAACCAAGATACAAAACGTTTCCCGACTTCAAATGCCATGACCACTTTATTTCAATTCCATTTTCAGATACGATCATACATTTTTATTTTCCTTCGTTAACTGTCGATACACACTTTCGGGCAGAAATTATGCGTGATAACTCACCAACTTTCATTCAACATCACGTTTTCGGCACCCCATTCATGTTCGATCATGATGGAAACGAAATGCACACACACACACACACACACAGACAAAGCACCCTTGAGCTTATTCGATCAGGAGAAACGATCATTTCCCTTAACGAAATTAATGAAATATTCAATATTTGTCCACCAGCACCCGAACGAAT
The DNA here is from genome assembly GCF_987345545.1 of Pholcus phalangioides. NCBI lineage: Eukaryota > Metazoa > Arthropoda > Arachnida > Araneae > Pholcidae > Pholcus > Pholcus phalangioides. Next base: position 15,869,950 of record NW_028301607.1, read on the forward strand.
GTTTTCAACATAATTTTCGCATGCACACGGAATTAATATTTGCTCGCATGCGTGAAGAATTTCTCTCGGGAATATCTCTCGCAAAAGGCACGACGAAGACAAAAGAGGGGCATCCTGCTCGGTTATTTATGATTTGGATATGTATGTATATATACATTTTTGCTCTGCATGGTGGTGGTGAGAAGACTCCGGCGTTCCTGCTTAATTTAACATTAACGCAAACAGAATTTTTACGAAGAATTCACCAGGCTATCTAACTTTAACAGGCTTCTCTGTCTCGGCACGCCGGCCGAGATATAATTTGGGTTCTTCTTATGTGTACAGTACAGCACGAGAAGTTTTACGCTAAAGGAAAACTCTCGTCTTTCCAGAGAGAGAGAGACGATTCTCCCAGAAGATTAAATTTCCTGCATTTCGTTTTCACTTTTAATTAAAGAATAGATTTTTTTCCCCATTTCTTTTTCCAAAAGTATGTGTGTCTGTCTCGCTGAGAAATTTCTTTTTAGGTTTCTCTTTCTTAAAAAAAAAGAAGAAAGAATTAAATAAAATATATTCTATTTTTCCGTACTCTTATTTTTCTTTCGTTTCTACTTTCTTACGTACGAGCTGATAATGAATGCAAGAAAGAAAAGATCACTATGGGGTAGATGGAGAAAAATGTGGCAAGTTTGTAGAAGAAGTAACTCTTATTGTTGTCCACGAAACAAAAAGAAATCTCTTATTTTCTCCGAAATTCCATCTGTGTTTTTCTTTTTCACCGTCTTTGTTTGAATAATAATTTCGCATTTGAATGCGGGATCGTCACGTTATGATGATGATGATGATGATGATAATAATAATAAAAATAATAGAAGAAGTATTGATTTTTCTTTTTCTTCAAAATTCATCAATTGAATTTCTTATTTCAATTGATGAATTCTTAAGGTTAATCGAATAATCATTTGAAAATGAATATTTAAATTTTAATTATTTTTCGAGATTTTTGAAAGAAGAAAGATGACAGAACAATTTTTTTTTTATCAATTGGGGGAAAATGTTACCGTTTTCAATTTCAAAAATTAATTTGAAAATTCTGGACTTTTTCTGGTGGGAAATTAAAATAAAATCGTACACAAGACGATGTTTTTGGTGTGGGGTATGTATGGCTATTGATGAATATTTTCCTGAGCATTTTCCACATATTCCTGGAAATTCGAGCTTAATGAAATTGTGAATGTAGTCGTGTTATTATTATTTTTTAATGTTGTTTAATGTTACGGCTAAGAGCACATTTTTATTTTAATTTTCAATGAAGGGAATTACTTTGGAATTCTAGTACGACCTAGTAGTCTATACTGAGACTGACACTCGTATCGTTCAATAAAGGACAACTCCATTTTGTAGTGTCGCAAGGAGTTTTTCTCTTATACGCTTCTCAATAAATGGAATAGCTGATCTCCGAGGGTCGCAACTTCTAACACAATCGACACTTTTAAAAGGAAGTACGATAAATATATCGGGATAAATCTAGAAGTTATCCATACTTAAATAAGACAGCCATAATCTTTTTTATGGACGGTGTATAAATACAGTATAAATTATTAGTGTTTTATTTTGTTATATATGCTTTTATATTGGGTTGCTGTATTTAGAAATTTTTGTTATATTAAAATATTTTTTTCTGAAAATACAATATCCAAGAAGATAATTATGTTTATGAACGTTGCATTCAAATATCAATTAATTACAATCCAATAATTTATTTAATTGTTTTAGCGTAATTAAAGCATGCACAAGAAATTAGGAAAACGCACAATTCAATTCTGAAATTTATAACCGCCAGGGAGTTGGAAAGCGACACCTCCAGGTTGAAGCGAAATATAATACTGCTCATTAAGGGAGTAAATGCGCCATTACTTTCCCAAAATTAGGCCAACGATGCAACAGTAGCACTTCAAACCTAATATCTAACACGATGGCTAAAACGTGTCTTACCCTTTGTCGGTGGTAAAGATAGTTCCACCAAACTATAGATAGTTGTCGGTATGGCTGTGAGCAGTGTAATTACAGTATATGCAGTGAAACCTCGACACAACGATACTCGGTGATACTCTCTCAAGGCCAACGATACCGAGGGAAAATATCGTTGTAGAGGAGTTATCTTTATATCGAGAGTCAGCATTATCATCACGCATTTCTGAATTGGTTTTTACATATACTATAAATTGGCTTTGTTAATAGCACCAGAAAATGCACTTATAAGTATTGATTCGAAAAAAAAAATGTTATTTATTGGGTGATTAATAAAATTCAGTTAGAAGCTTCACTCTGTAAAGTATTTTATGAATGAGACTTTTGTCTGCTACATAGGAAGTAGTAATACCGACAAAAAACTTATTTTAGAAGAAACTTTTTCATTCATGTTGAGTTCATTTCTGTTCAATTTTTTCTAAAACATGCATTTAGAGGGTGTTTTTTTCGATCAACTAAAAAAACAGTTCGAAGTTTCTAGAATTTGGCATGACAAAAACCTAATTCTCGTATATTGACACGTAATTCAATAATGTTAACTTTATCTCATCAATCGTCTGTCGTTAAAATGGTTAAAAGCGTTAAAAAGTTACCTGTATACGTTTTGAGAGTAAAAATAGTGTCACAAAATAAAAAATTTAAATTTGTAAATGCTTCTAACTTCCAATTAGAAAGTTATTGCTCGTCTCCCTCGAGGCCAAAAAAATACGTTTCTAAGTGAAATATTCACTGAGATATTCGAATTCAAAAATGTTCGTTAGTTTCTTCTGTTCTTTCATAATTTTTCGCCGATTCTTGAATTTAAATATCTTCGTGAATATTAATTTTGGAAAAATTAATTTTTTCTGTTGGCTTCAAGAGATATAGGGAAAAAACGTTCTAATTGGAAGTAAGAGAACAAGGGGGACCATATAAAAATTTAGATTTTTTTGTTTTGTTACACACCGTATTTTCATTCCCGAAACTGTTATGGAATGGTTTCTGAACACATTTTGAGCATTTTTGAAAATCAAAATTCAGCGCAAAAATTAGTGACTGTAGACTGTATTGAAATGTTGTCTCAAGAACTAGAACCAATTTGGCAAAATCAACATCAGTTTCAAAATCAGTAGTCCCAACATGCCCTCAAACCGTTAAAAGTTTCCTCTGGCACATGACACTTTTTTTTTGTGCAGTGCAATTAATGAAAACGGCTTTCATTGTCTAGTCTTGATTAGTTTTCTTTGTACGCAGACCCTGAAATACTATTTAGTACATCATTGCAGTTAGCTTTTCGGGTGATCATCATTCGGATATGTTTTTCAGAGTAGCATTAATGTCGAAGGAAACACGGAAAATACTACACAATACATATCACATTTTTGAAATACACAAAAATTGAAACGAGAAGAGAATACTAAATAAAAGATAATGAACGATTCTTCTTCAAGAAATTCCCGTACATTTCGCTAGGATATAATTAAGAAAAGTAAAAATAGTGATAACATAAAAAAAAACAACGAAATAATTTCAAAACTACAAAAATATTGTGGAAAATACTGGAAATGAATTAGGAACAAAAATGATTCAATTTGTGGTAAATGCTACAAAAGACATTAGTTATACACTTTCGGTTTAACAAATCAATTCTTAAATAATATAAAATAATAACAAGACCTGGATATGCATATGATGTTTTTCTCGTTAATTCAAAATTCCATTTTAGCAAGAAAAAAAATGGAAGAAACAAATTTTTGTTCTGAGAAATGCATATATTGCATATATTTTAAATCTATCCCCCAATTTAAAGTTCGATTCTTTTCTTGCGCAACAGTGAACGCGAATTAGAATGTAAATAATTAATCGAACCAGAAAACGGTTTTTAATACTGTAAGAATTGAAAAAGAAAAACTGAATTGAATCCGGGGGATTTTCTATTTTCCTTATTGGATCTCTCGTGTAATCATTCCCAGACGTAGTTCAGATCGTACAATCGCTTCTTTTATATCACAAGAAAAAATGTAATTCATTTTCTGAGAATTGCATATTAATTTAAAAAAAAATTATTTTATTAATTTAAAAAAAAATTAATAAAAGAAATTCTAGAAATTGTTTGAAAATGAACTTATTATTCAACCCTCGATACTAAAGAAAAATCTTTGAATGTTGGGTGGGAATAGTGATTGCCGTTATTAATTTTCCTTAGGGATTAATTTGGAAACGTCAATTGGAAAATGTGGATTTTTTCGACGTAAGGTTCAATGCGTTATTATCCGAATGAAAATAATTATTGTAATAAAAATGAAATAACTATTGCTTATAAAATCATTAAAGCGGTTTCTTGTATCTAACGCAGGGATCTTCAAAGCATGGTCCTCCAAAGTTTTTGTGGAGGCTCATACCTACGAAATGGCTTTCATAGTTACATACATACATATTTTAAAAAATACTGAGAAATATGTAACCCTCAATGAAGAAATTTATTGGTGCAATATTAGTGAAATTTATGTCAAAACCATTTCAGGAAGCATTTCAGATATAATGAGAAGAAAAATTCAGAATTTGTGAGAAATAATTTCAAAATTTATGAGAAATAATTTCAGAACTTATGAGAAATAATTCGCCAATCTCTGAGAAATTGTTTCAGACTTTTAAAATTAGTGACCTTAGTGAAAGAAATATATTGCATTTTCAGAATAAATATTCAATAATTCATTATCAATAATTTAAAAAAATATCAGAATTTATCGAAAAATGATTTCAGAATTAATAAAAAAAGTACATCTAGAATTTTTGGATGAATAATTTCAGAATTTATGGAAATTCTTACTTAATAGGACAATAATCTTATAACAAATGGAATTCTTCGATAATATCGGTTTCCCTGTTTCATGCTGAGCCCTGGGCCCCGATGAGCCCACCCGTTAAGACGATAATGTATGAATCCAGATACTACAGCATGACTTGCTGGCGCTTGGGGACTTCAAGTTTATTTATTGTTTTTTGTTTTTGGCCCGTAATGTCTGAAAGGTCAAGACCCGTTATCTATCCAAAAAATAGACATCCATAAACAGTCTCAGAAAGACCCAATAATTTTGCCAAAACTAAGCGACAACCCTACATGCAGCGTCTCACATTTTGCGAATCTTTGTACTGACATACAAGTGCTTCTTAGATCTCTGCTCAACTTAAATCAATCGAGTATATATTCCAGAAACATTAGTTCATTTTAGTTCAATCAGATTTTCGCACCATCTTCAGAAACAAAATTAAGGTTTTTTTTCTGTAGCCATTCCATTGGTTTACGATATATTTTTACTATCTCTTACACACATATGCATATTTAATATATAGAAAACGAAGAATTACACGAAACAAAATGCTGCAATCGGCATACAAAAAAAAATAAAATACATACACTGAATATTTCGGCATTTCCTTCAAAGTAAGTACAAAGATACTGCGCGTGTATGTGTGTGCAGGAAAAAAATATTTCTTTGTGGAACTCATGTATTATTCAAAGCCTGGAAATGATTACGAAAAGATTTTTGATTTCCCTTGAAACCACCGCCTTCTCTCAGTCCACTTATGTATAGAAGCTAGCCTTTCCCAAATTTTTTTTCCCCTGCCATATGACAAAACGCATATTTTCGCCTCAGCAACATTTCATGCGTAGGCGAAAAGAAATGAAGCCAGTAAAAAATAAAATACCTATTTTTTGTGTCCGAAAAATATTTCCATGTTCAAAGCCACGTTCTTATGGAGATTTTTGAACAGAAGAAAAAATTTCAATTTTTTTTTATATATATGAACAAACGTTTTTCAATCATATTCAGAGAAAGAGCTGTGAAATTTTACGTATTTTTGTTTCACAGTTTTACGCATTTATATTTTAAATGTCTACATCATATGCAGACGTATTTATGATTCATAACGGTTTTTGTTAAGATTGCGATTCTTTTTTGTGTAGGTATTTATACATCATTCTGTAATTTATTTTGTATTTTTGATATTGAAGAGATGTGTTTTTTCTTGTGTTGTGTGAATTCATTCTTGTATGATCATGAGTAATTGGTAGTAGGAGAAGAATCTTTTGCATAAGGTTTTCATACGGCGTTTGAAAATTTTTAGCGTTCACAGGACCCTGGAAAAGCTAATCATATTTCTTACTGCTCTCGAATGTGTGGAGGAGCTTTCATAGGTCCCTAGAAGAAAGCATTCATCTTTTACACGGCCCTTAAATTCATGTTTGAGCTTTCACAGGGTCGTCGAATAAGTTATTCCTCCTAATAATGTAAATAACCAATAATATAAATTACTAGCTATAATGTCAGTCACTGCCCAGGTTTTCTTCAATTGCTGGGAGGATTGAAAAAGTGACAAACCATTATAAAGGCATATGAACTATTATTCATATACTGACAGGATTACAGAAAAGGCAAACCATTGTAAAGGCATATACATATCTGAAATGCATTGGTTGAGAACCTCGGTAACCAAAGTGAACATTCCAAAAGTGATTGTTGAGGCCCAAAAACCATTGTTGCGCTACAGTTTTTTGACCATTGCGAGCATTTGCCCTGCCTTGACGCACTTTCAAAGTAGCCTGTTGTTGAAGTTGAGTCCCATTTGGTACAAAAGCAAAAAATTTTCAACGATAGATCGAAAATTGTGTATTTGTATACAGAACACACACACACACACACACACACACAAAAACACACAGAAAATCAGTTTTATGTGTACATAGATTAATAATCTATATATATATATATATATATGTAAATTGGTTGTGTGTGCGTGTGCGACGTCAACAACAGGCTACATTGATAGTGCGTCAGGGCAGGGCAAATGCTCGAAATGGGCAAAAAACTGTCGGGCAACGTTTTCTGGGCCTCAACAATCACTTTCGGTATGTTTACTTTGGTTACCGTGGTTCCCTAGCAATGCGTTTCAGACATGCTTTTACAATGGTTTGTCACTTATTTAATCCTGCCAGTATTATGTATAGTAGCTTATTCCTTTATAGTGGTTTGTCACTTTTCCAATCCTCCCAGGAATTGAAGATAACCCAGGCAGCGCCGGGTATTATAGCCAGTATAATAATATAAATAATTAATAATATGAGCAAGTTACCAAGGCCCAGCGAATGATTCGTCATACGGGGGTAAAAAATATAATAATAATAATAATTAATAATATAGATTATTAGTAGAATAATAATAATATAAATAATTAATACTTGTAATTAATTCTCAACTTTTTCTAATTTACCGACGACACTTGGGTAATGTAATTAACATAACATCATATAAATTGATAATTTTGTAGTGTTTATTGAATTCCTCGACACCCCTAGGTATTATGTATAATCACCGGTAAAAAAGTGATAGATTTATCAAACATACCTCCTCCTCTTAAGAAGATCATGGTCCACTGCTGTGTCTAAAACTGGGTGATCGAAGAAGACTTGGACCATGCTGGAAAATGTGCTTTTATCTGTTGTGAACTTAACAAGAAATTTGTTTCTGACTTATGCTTGTTATAGAGCCGCCATCTGCCATCAATTTTTCTTACTATTAGTGAGGTGTATTGATCGAATAAATGTACCGTTGTGCAGCCCTGTTGCTCTCCGTGGCCACTATCAAACTGACCGAGACGATTGACGATTATACATAATAACCAGTTAATATGCATAATGGAATATTTAACACATTTACCGTGACAGCTGCATGCGCCTATGAGTTCATTACGCTTTGTGTGTGTGCGCGTGCTGCAATCCTGAAACTAAACTAAACACTGTAATGATCGACAACTAATTTTCCTCCTTGTACTTGTACTCAATACACTTGATTAGTGACACGCTTTTTTTGATTCTGCACAAAAGTTAACTATACCATTTTTTTTCTGTCCTCTTTACTCGGTCGGAATTACACAGTGCGTGCAATTAACAAAATTCGTTAATGAAAACCTAATCGTACTTTTTTTTTCTCCCCGTCCGTTTCCTGAGCATAATTTGCTCGCCAGTTAATTGCTGGACAGAATTTTCAATTAAGCTTCGATGGTTGAATAATGATGCTACATTAGGCAGGAAATATTTACGGGAAAAACAAGAATCAGCCGTGAAAAAAAAGTTGCGAAAGAAAAATAAAATAAAACGTACACAGAAAATGATCTGGAAGTGAAACTAATACTATGTAAAGTAAGATCCTTTTTTTTTGGCATATTTTCCTTTCTACCATGCGCAGAGATAGAGAGAAATCCGAAATTCTTCAACAAACATTTTTTTCCCCACGTAATGATGGGCCAAGCAGTTCATTGGTGTGTTCGAAGAAATAAAGAAATTGAAACAGTTCTTTTTTATAATTTTGTAGTGCGATGATTTCATGATTATTCTGATTCTTTGGGATAATCAAAGGTCTCGTATTTTAATTTGCTTTAATATTCCTGTTATTTCTGTGCCGTCTTGCCGTTTTGATGCCAATATTGCGTTTTGTCCCGTATTTTTAACAAAACTGATTCTTTTCTCTTACTGTGACGAAAAAAGAAAATCAACTTCAAAATGTTTCGTCCTATATTTTCAACAAAATCAACTACTATAAAACCGTATATACACCTCTGGGGGAATGTATAACGAATTGATACATACAGGCAGGGCCTATTGCTCATAATTTCAGGTCTTGGACAAGCACAGCTTTTGTGTAGGGGGACTCTCTGTATTCTTTAAGGAGCAAGCGTATGTCACCATGAATGGCCCGTGTCCCCCCCCCCCCCCGAAGATGATCAAAAGTCAAAAACATTAAACATTTTGTGAAAAAGAAAGAAGACCAAAAACTAATGGGCTCGTTGCACGTTCCCCGTTCTTGCCTATGAAAGAAACAGGCCCTGCTTGCAGGAACGTGTCCTGCGTGTGTGTGTGGCCCTAACGTATTTATGTTGACAGAGATATGCTTGTGTCGTCTACTGATGCTGTAATATCTCTTCGATATTTCAAAGTGAAAGCTGTAAAAATGCCAGGTCATCGATGTTATACTGTGCAGTGTTGGAGGTTTACGTGCGCTCTCTGTGGAGTGACTTTTTCAATTGGGGGAACTTCTCGCATTCCCGTCTTGAAGTTGAAAAATCGTAGAAAACTAACTTCAGCCAATCAACTCTGTGCCATTTACGGTGTGCGAATTTGGATTTTCACCATGAACGGAAGCAACAGGGATTCATTATCTTAAATGAAATGGAGGATATAATACCGATAATTCGCATAACGTTATGAATATACAGGATGTCCGCTGTTATCGTTGCCCAATAGCTATTTATTGAACCGGTGGTTTTAGAGACAACTTTCAATCGAGGAAAATGTTTCAAATGATCTCGCCCATCGTTTTAAATGTAGTTGAAATTAGAAAAATTAATAAAAAAGTTTTAACAGTGTTAGGTAACACACCTTTCATGTTTTTAAGTGAGATTCTTTGAATTTAAAACCAGAAAAATGGAAAGAACAGCATAAATATGGAAAAGGAGCGTTATCCATTTGTTTACGCTCCCCACCCCCTTATTCACTGGCTGTTTAAAAAAAATTCAAATATCTAAGCGATTTTTGCACTTGGAAACATGGGAATTATTTTGTTGGCCTCAGGAGAAACATGCCAACAACTTTCTAACTGGAAGCTACAGGACAAGAAGACTGTATGAATATTTAAATTTTGTAACTTTTTTATTAATTTTCTTTTTCATTTCAACTGCGTTCAAGATGATGGGCGACACATCATTTGAAACATTTTTTTTTTTATAAATGAATGTTGTCTCTAAAACCAATGGTTCAGGAAATGGCCATTGCGCAACGATAAGGGTGGACGCCCTGCATATACATAAAATCTTTAACCAGATACTTACTATATTGAACTTGCTTTTCCGATGGAATACATTTTACGTAAGTGAGTTCAGATTGGCTCCATCATTCGGCATGCACCAAAAGTCAAGAACGATCTCTTCCGTGGTATTTGGTGATTTGTTTTGGTGGCAGTAAGAATTCTTTGTACAACTGGCAATGCGTTTGTCGGCAATTTTCAATTGAATATGGAATCCTATTTTAGTCAAACCAAGAGCAAAACGCGATTTTTTTTGGGAGGGGAAGGTAGGGTAGGAACTGTTATTTTCGGATAAATTTTTTTATGCATAAAACTTGTATAAATAATTTATGTAAGTTATTTATATATATATATATATATATATATATATATATATATGTATATATATACTATTCCCAAAGCTCGAAGTTGGTCACTTCGCGAAGTGAGAGTCCAGTTGACCCAGCCAATGTCAGAAATTCAGTCTTTCGTCGGGCTTTGGCCAGCCCTTATATATCGATCCGTATACATGTCTATATATCTATCACAAAGATATCGACATTCAGATTACTTTGATCGTTAGGGTTGCCGTAGCTCGCCATAATAATTATGGTTAGCTACGGCTATTTCACTTCATCCGAAAAACTAGAGCCGATCAGTCAGATTCGGAATCAGTGCCCCAAAAGCACCCTAAAATCACTGAAATTTTTTTAGAACAAAATCCGCATTGGGTAGTGTAATCAATAGTAAAAATCCGAAACCAAAAATTATTTTGAATAGGTGAGTTCATAACATAATAAGTTTGATTAAAAGTTTTCGATTGAATCGGTGTTATTATTTTTTACTGTTTCTCCCAGTCGCACATTCGTCAATTTTTTACGTCCTTCACGCGTAACAGTTTTGATGAACGTTAAAAAAAAAAAAAAAAAAAAAAATATTTCCATTTTATTGATCAACATGTAATTTCATTAAAACGACAACGTAAAATAACGATCACGCTGTAAACCCGTACGCACTGTATGAACCTTCTCTCAAAAATTTTTACGTGATAGTGAAGTAAACAAATTGCCACATTTTGGCAAAAAAGTGTTGATTTGGCTGAAAACTTCTCAAACAGATCTCATTTGGCTAACTCGCTACAAATCTGGTGGCAAATTTGCCAACTAGAGGACGAAGCTAACACGTAAGCTTGTACGTAATAGCAAGGTTGTAGTGTATGTACTCACTTGTATTACTACAAGGTTGTAGTAATGTACTCTACATGGAGAGAAAAAGAGTCAATCGTGAAGGAAGAAGGCTGGACTTGGCTTCTAATGGGATTGAATATTTTAGTTCCTTTTTTCAAGAAGTGACAACCCACCGCTGGCGGAGAAATGTACTTTCGTTCGCAGTTTGACATATAAAAATGACACGTCACAATATTTCAAAAGCTTATAACTCACTTAAATTCGTTCGATCCAAAAATGGAAACCACTTTTCTCTATTAGTTTTTCACAAGGAACCACGTGTGCAATTATTGGACGATCGATTGTTACCACCCTGTATATATACAGGGTTGTGCATAGCGAACCGGGCTATGACATTTCCCCAAAACCCAATTAGGAGGTTGTTTCCCTGTCTGTCTTAATGCCAACAAAGAAAAAGAAATATTCAACGTTCCCAAGTGCAATCTTCACTGAGATATTCAAATTCGAAAAACGGGGGAAAACTGATAAAATGCAGCTCTATATGAGGAAAAGCCGTTTTAACAGCGTGTAATGCTGTATTTTCCCCCAAATTCCCCCCGGTTTTCGAAATCGAATATCTCAGTGAATATTGCACTTGAGAGCGTTGATTTTTTTTTATCTTTGTTGGTATTGGGAGAGACAGGGCAAAACGCTCTAATTTGGTTTTAAGGCACACGGGGACTATATAAAAATTATTATTCTTATTTTAATAACTATACAAACCCTTGGAACATGAATGACATATCTGAGCACTACGCGTTATTTGGGAACTTGTTCTTATTGAAAGCATGCTTCCACAGGATTAACGATTCACTAGTAAAATACAATATCCCCTGTTTGCTATGCACCTTGTAAAATAAGATTTGTAATTGCATTCCCTTTATATCAAGTCATGCTTTAAGAAATAGATTAAAAACTATGAATATTACTGAAACACTTAATACATTGCAGTAAAATAGCGCTTTTCTGGATCTGTTTTTGTGGATTTTACCAACTTTGAACTTCAAATATGAGTCTGGTTCTGGAAGCAAAAACTCTCTATACAGTGAGTGGCAGGCCCACGACATCACTACCGTACGTTTATTTGCACATTCACTCAATGTCGATTTCCCAATGCGAAGACGAAAGTTAGATGGCAGCAGCTACTGAACATATAGCACTAAAGAAACTTGCCCCCGAGCACATGCAGTCCTTTAAATGAAATGTACAGACACAACTCATATCTTTCAGATCAAAGTTGCAAATTTCCTGTTTGAGAACGGTATTTATTTAAATGAAGAGCATATGGACAGACAAACGCGATATTCAATATTATCAAATAATGAAAAGGTAAATAACGATATTTACTATTTTTCGAATTTTAAATTCACAAAAACATACACCAAACGGGGTGAATTTCTGCCGATATTTTGAAATAAATCCCGAATAAATAAAACTAATTACATTATTACATTAAAAAAAAGTATTCGAAGAATTTCCAAGAAATTCAATTAAACGGAAGAATTCGACGAAACGAGAAGACACATTCGCTCGGAATTCCGCATAAAGGGACTTAAAACACGGATATTTACCATTTTACCAAGGGTTATTATTGTTATTATTATAGCTTTTCGGATATATATATCCCAAAGAGTCGGATAAATTTCTATAAGCATTAGCAATTAAGCTTCCCCCCCCCACATATCGTCTTACAGATTTTATCGATCCCCCCATTATTTTCACGCATCGTAGGAAGTATATCGAGATCAAGTTTTAGGATTGCATTTATTTGATGCTTTCGAACTCCAACGATTTAATTTCCACGCTGCTCTGAATCCCCCTGATATGTTTGAGAACCATACATAACTCGTATATTCATACTTACAGCACAAAAGCATAATGGATGGGATCAGGAAGTGATGAATAGTGAGGATGGAAAGTGAAGACGGACGTCGAAAATGAAGTCGAGATATTAATTAAATGAGCTAGCAGATTGTCTATTAACTTTTGGCTCTGTTCCTCTACCCGTGCAAGTGATTTTTGCCTCGATTATCACAATAATTATTACTCGGGAAAATTTTCCTCATTTTTACGAACTAGGAAAACAAAATAAAGGAGAATGAATCAAAGTTTTCGTGCTCCAAGGATTTCCGAAAAGAAAATTTTAATTGCTTCAATTATGATAATCTCAATTAAATAGAAATAATTTTTTATTGTAAATTTTAATTTTTTCAATTTATATCATGTCCGGAAAATTTAATTTCAACCTGATTGGCATGAAATGTGATATTTGTGATTTTTTTATTTCATCTGACCCAATATTTCATATCAAATAGGATGAATTTAGATATGATAGTCTTTCTAAAATTGTAGTTGTTTTGTTTCAGTTTTTAAGGAAATAATTGTTTTATTTCATTTCTAACTCTGAGTATAATTCTGATCACACTAACAGATGCATTATTTTTAATCGATGTACACCTACACATTTCATTGAAAACATTCAAATATTAGCCCATATTTTAATCAGTTTTGGCAAAATACAACATGGTTTCTTTCTTAAAAAAATTTCACTTCAATTGCTTTTAGGTCATTTTTATATTTTGTTCATGCATATGTTACAGCAAAAGAAGATGCTTGGTTGTAGAAATATTTGGAAATATGTTTCTCTCTCTGATGATTATGACGACGACGATGATTATCATAATAACGACGATGGTGATAGTGGTGATAACGATGCCGCTGCTTCTGAATGTGGTGATGGTGGCGACGACGATATTATTGGTGGTGGTGCTGATTATGATGAAGACGACGAACATCATGCTAGATTAGTAATATCTACAAATATACAAGTAACAGAAGGCACAAGAAAAATTCTAAAAAGGTGAGTACTTGATATCGTATGACTTTAATTAAATCAATTCGTGATAAAAAATATTACGTACGTAGATTTCCCCACGTGAAGTATCTTCTCTGCAATATTGGCCACTCTGCTAAGTAACAAACGCTCAGGCGTCATTTAGCCCTTTCCGATATAATGCGTACTAAACACGTGATTTAGTAATTCAAATGACTCCTTTTGTCGTATGTTTGATATTTATCTGAGTTTATTTGCTCAACGAGAGATATTACGGAATTAGAATACGGTTACAACGCGTATAATCTTCTTCAGCCATTCAAAAGAGTGCGTTCGAACTAAAAGTGCGTCAACTCGAATTTTTCAAACCTCAATCTAAAATTCATGTTGGAAACATTATTTCACAATAAATACATGGCATTCATTCTTCTACGCTTAGCAGAGAATCAGATGTTATTCGACCACAATTTTGAGGTTCTATCTTCTTTTCATTCTTGGAGAGTATTTCATCTGAATTGTATACTGCAGTTACGTGCATACAAGATTTCGGTAGTGGAATTTATTTTTGGACTTCAGCTAAGAAACGGGGTAAAAAAAGATCAAGAACTACAATCTTGTTCATGGCATTCAGGTGGATGCAACTCTTAGATAATTATTCAGTTATTATATGATTATGGAATATGCTATAAATCTTTCTAAATCTCAAATAAGCTATTCAGTTTACATACGGCCCTTCAATGAGTGTTTGAGCATGCACAGACCACTCGAACAATCATATACGCTTTCCTTATGACCTTCGAATAAGCTTATTTGTCTTTTGTACGGCCCCTCAAATATGTGTTTAAATTTTTTCAAGGCCATCGAATAACCGTTTGAGCTTCGCAGGGCCCTCGAATAAGAATTTGAGTTTTAAAAAAACCATCGAACAAGCAAATAAGCCATTCTCACGTTCCTAGAATTCGCTATTCTCCTTTCTTTCTGCTTTGGAATGATTGTCAGAATTTTCGCTCACCCCTCGAAGAAGCAATCACGCTTTCTTTCACATCTCGTAGAAGCTATTCATCTTTCATACAACCCTCAAATACGTGTTCGAGCTTTCACAGGATCCTTTGCATAGGTGCGTTGAGCTTTTGCACGGCCCTCGGAGAGGCAATTTAGTACGGCATACGAATTAGTTATTCAGCCTTTTTTTTATCATCATCAAATAAATTATTCAGCTTTCATTATCATCATCGAATAAGTTTTATACCGCTTTCAAGAGGTATTTTTTTATTCCATTCGGCCCGTAAACGCAACTCCATGAAGATGTCGGCGGCCCAGTTCAAAAAAAGCAACAACTGAGAAAATTGAATTTTTGAGTCATGCACGCCATGAGAACATGGTGGAAAATGCCTCTGCGTGTATTGTAGAACAGCAACAACTCTCAACTCTGTTTATACGTTCCCTACTGTAATTAAAATTAAGTTATTCAGATCCATACAAAGTGAATATTTTAATTGCAGGTATCTCAAAACATGGAGTTTTGAGCGTTTGCTTCTTTCGATTTGGGTCGCGATATGATCAGGTTTTCCAAAATTTTGAGCGTCAATTTTTTTATGATAAAACGTAATTCGCTGAATTTATTCTACACTTGTGGCAGATTTACTAAGAGCTCCCATCAAAAATATTTACTTTTATTTATCTATGTTGCTGGGCAAAAAAACAAAGATGGAGAAAGATTACACAGCAAATACCCATCCTCATTTGTCTCTTGTTCCCCGGAAACCTGTCATCCCAACTAACCACTAGACCACATACCTCAAGTAATACTCACGTAGCGAGTGTTACCACCACCACCACAAAAAAAAAAAAAGAGAACAGCAACAGCGGAATCCACGAGAGGTCATTTTGTCTCAACCAACCACCACCCTTTCCTTTCACGATATCTCTGGGCCGAGGCTTCAGTGGGCAGATAAAATCCTCTTGTCTTACAAGCTTCAGTTTCGTTGCTGAAGCAATAGAGGGAGGGCAAGAGAGAGACATACTAGCCCCGATGAGCAGTGGCCTCATTGATATTCGGGAAGCGTTGGGGCGAAACTAGAAATCAGATGTCGGAAGAACCCACACGGTGACGGAATACCTAATAGGTCAAGTCAAGTCAAGTCCCTTGAAACTGCAGAAAAAATGGAGAGAGACACACACATACTCTTAATCTGCGATGTGGAAAGATGTTTCGGCCTGAGATATGCTATAGCAGCACTTGACTCGCATTTACTTCGTGACTAAACAAAGAAAACTTGAGAAGCGACATCCAATCCTTATTTTTAAGAGGGATCAGGATAGAAAATATACGTTATCCTGAGAAGAGAAGCGTTTTTGAATTATTTCTGGCACGTTTCTGATTTTTTTTTATGCACCGAAAATCCGCCGTGACGTCTATTTGAAGTGTGTAAGCCTCTTGTAACTTCTGCACATGTTGAGGACTATTTAGAAGATAAAAGACGTCTCTCCTATCAAAGAAATAAGTAAGGTTGGGGGTGAGATCGTGGGGAGAAAAAAAATGAATCATCCTCTTTTATGGTAATTAAATGTTAATTAGAATTTGTTTTCTATTCATTTCTATGCATAATTGAATTTTCTAGGGAATTCATTACATCGGTCGTTAAAAATTCACCCGCGATTCCTAGCTGGTGATGATGGCAAAATTTTAAATTGTTTACGACAATGATAATTATTATACGATTAATAATAGACCATTAATTATATTGATTTCTTATAATGCACTTAATTTATAATTTCATTCATTAAATTTTAAATGAATTTTTAGTCAATTATTTCTCCATTACTGCTCTCTTAAATCAAGTGAAATTCGTATGGATATTTGCTTTTTTTTGCTTGTCATAGACGATATGATTGGTTCGAATGTATTATATGGTAAAACTTGGTTTATCGCCAATTATAATATCCTCATTTTTTTCTGGTAACCCTTATGATCAACCATTATTTAGTTCATACCTGATTTTGTCTATGCTCATTCCGTCGCGTGAAGTTCTGTCTTATTCGGTATCATTTGGTGACAAATTTCAACAATCATTTCATATAATTAAGTGTCCCACAAGAAAATTTTCGCTCGACGTCTATAGATGTTTAGGTTTCCCGGAGGCACCCGAATTCGCCGGCACAATTTGCTTACAACAACTAGTGTGACAGAGCCTGAGTGTGTCTCGGTTCTCATGCACGCTTTTCGGTACCATATTTGGACGATATATAGTTGAGGTGCAAGCGATAAATCTCCGAAACTGGCGTCTTCGTAGGTGTAAGAAGTAAAGGAGGAAAAAATTGGGTGTGACAGGAGATATTCCCTTCCTCATCAACTTTAACCACCAACATTTCCTTATATGTAGTTTTCTGCTTTGAAGGGTGGGGGGGGGGGGTAGGCTGTGATGAATGACTTGCTTCGAAATTTGTAAAATCGTTTTTACTAACATGCGCTCGAAATATTTGGCATTCCACCACTGTTACGGTTGTGGTTAGAAAATTTCTAAAAAAGACATACGATGACAATTTTTAAAGTTTATTGCGGAATCGTAAAAAGCACGATTAAAAACTACCAAGAGTGCTGGAGTTTTTGCTCCAAGTTCAAATGGAAGTCGAGAAAAAGAAAGACTAGCCAACTAGTTTGGGGGAAAATAGGCTTTTTTTAACGTTTTGATGAGAACTTATCGATAGACGTAAGCAATAAAGGGGCTTTGCAGTGAAAATCCTCTCGTTTTCCGAGCTTCATTTCGTGGCATTTTGATGGGTTTTATGCAGGCCCATCTGGGCTTGAAGGTTAGGTTCTAACACTCTCGGTGATTTTTTTCATAGTGCTTGTTCGGATAGATTTCCGCAATAAAATTTAAATGTTGCCGTTGAATCTTATGATACAGTGGAACCTCTCGCTAGCGGATAGTCTTGGAACTGAAAATTTAGTCCGCTGACGAGTAGTGTCCGTTGAAGGGTCATAAAATATATTCAAGCCCTTCTCTCTCTCTCTCGGGAGTTATATTCCACTGTATAAGGAAGCATGTAGACTATTCATGTAGAAAACATTGTTGAATTAATTTATGTAATCGACACACGTGTACAGTTAAATCAACATTTAACAGTTGACGAATACATTTTCGTCATACGAAATGTCTTCGCATATTCATTTGAAAAATCAAGTGTATCAAAAATACCGGGATACAACATTTTTTAATATCATACAAAATTCCATATCGAAATTTGTCTTCTCGGAAACGTTCATGTTGAAAATATTTTCATCATTCTGCGGGTATCATGTTTACGTGACATGGAAGTGGGAAACGTGTTCGGAAAACCCCTTTGGGAGAGACCAAACAGATCCTCGATTACTCCGCTCCATTACCACTGTACTTAGATGGTATTATAGGGAGGATTCCAAGCGTGTGGATCCGAGGTTTGGTTTGGGGATAAGCAATTCGCTCTCTGGTCTCACTTTCTTATCAGGCTGGCAATTAATCAAACGAATGACCTCGAAGAGTTTTTTTTTTTTTTTTTCTGTTTTTACTGATCTCACGTTACGTGATCGAAAGGTTTCTTTCTTTTGTTTCTTCTGTGTGTGTTCATCTGACAGTGGAAAAGGAAACGTCGTTTGGGATCACTTCTGATTGGACCCAAGTCGAAAATCATTGCCTGAAAAAGCTAGTATTTCGTTAAAAAAAATCTAATTTATTGACTGAAAAAAAAATTATCTTTATACTTAACATTCTCGTGCTATTCATTCCGTCTATATCATCATTTATTGCAATGCTATATATCGAAAATTTTCAATATTATTGATGCCGTAAACTGGGGTTACAGTAGTATGGGCCCCACTCCACCGCCGGAAGTGACGTCACACTTCCGGTGTTGAGATATAGTACGAGGTGTCTTATCTCTTTTCCGGTGTTAAGTGGCAGCTGTTGTTAATTAAATGACTTCCGGTGTTGAGATATAGTACGAGGTATCTACTATAGTACGAGATGTATAATTACAAATTATCTCTTTTCCGGTCATTAAGTGACATCTGCTGTTAATTAAGTGACTTCCGGTGTTTATCAAGTGACTTCTGTTGTCTATTAGGTGACCTACGCTGTTTATCTCTACAGAATGCCGACATCCGGTCATTAAGTGACATCTGCTTTCGATTAAGAGACTGCCGGTGTTTATCAAGTGACCTCTGTTGTCTATTAGGTGACCTACGCTGTTTATCTCTACAGAATGCCGACATCCGGTGTTTATTAAGTGACATCTGTTGTTCATTAAGCGACTGCCGGTGTTTATCAAGTGACCTCTGTTGTCTATTAGGTGACCTACGCTGTTTATCTCTACAGAATGCCGACATCCGGTGTTTATTGACATCTGCTGTTAATTAACCGACTTCCGGTGTTTATCAAGTGACCTCTGTTGTGTATTAGGTGACCTACGCTGTTTATCTCTACAGAATGACGACATCCGGTGTTTATTAAGTGACATCTGTTTTCTATTAAGATACTTCCGGTGCCTTATCTCTATTCAGGTGTTTATTAAGTGACATCTGTTGTTCATTAAGATACTTCCGGTGTCTTATCTCTACAGACCCCTATTTACTTCCGGACCTACCATATAAATAGCGCGGTCTGTGAGAGACAGATACCATTAGCTTTTTCTTCACCGTTCTAGCTTGTTCGCTTTCTCTCATCGACTTCATCATTCTTTTCGACTCGGAGCAAGATGGAAAATCGTAATGTAAGTACCTATATATTCATCAATTCTAAATGTGCAGATATCGTGTTTTAATGTAGCGTATTAAATTTATGTTTTTTTTCCAGAATGTTTTCGACGTGGAATCTGTTTTTGACAACAATTCATTGCCTGATGTTATCGATTGGGACGAGGTAACTTTATTTAATTCATATATTTAAAAGATTCACCTAGTATTTAACACTGATTTTTATACTGATGATAATACTGTATTTTTTCTAGAATTCTAATCTGTTCGGATCTGATTTTACCATGGACGAGGCAGAACTGATACTCATCGAAAACCCGTTCTTGGAAGAAATAGATATGAACCAAGCTGAGAAGGTTAGTTTCAGTTGTCTTATGGCTGTTTTCTACAATTCACTTGTTTTCCTCGTATATTCTAACATTTATTCTCTCTCTAACAGGACACCGTGGATCAGATAGGTCAAGGAAAGGATCCTGGCGAGGGTACATCGAGACAAAATACTGTAAGTTTTCTTGAAATAGAACATGTTTATTACTGATTATTTGACTGTTATATACAAAAAACACTTGTTTTCTCTCTTCACATATTCTAACATTTATTCTCTCTCTAACAGGAACCCGAGGATCAGATAGGTCAAGTAAGGGACCCTGGCGAGGGTACATCGAGACAAAATGCAGTAAGTTTTCTTGAAATAGAGTTTGTTTATTTTTGATTATTTTACTGTTTCCCCACAATACTCATTTTCGTTTTTTCTCTTACAGAACACGAAACCATACGTGTTGCAGGAAAAGTCCCGCAAGAAAAATGTCCGCTTTAATGCGGAACAGATCACCTTCACAGCTCGAATACGAACGGAGGAGTTGGTGGACCCGTCAACTCGTTTAATAGCTGCTGTGGCATTTTTGCGAGCGTTGTTGAGGCAACTGATAGACGAGACAACTAGCGGGTTGCACCCCGAGGACCGAATACGGTATGTATTTGTTGGATATTTAGGGACTGGATATTCAAAGTGACGAATTATTTGGAATAATTGATTATTTTCTCCTTTTTCAGAATCGTCATGACATCCGACAATTTGGACCGGCCAATCTCTACATCACTTGTTCCAGTGGCTTCGCTCACGATTGAGTCGCTGCTGGCAGTAATAATGAAAGTGCTGCAGAGTAAAAACTCCATACCTCTGGACGACCCTTCTCTAAGGTTTGACGTTATCACAGTCAGATTACCACGAGGAGGAGGCCGACAAAAGATCGTCAATATATCGTCTGACCGGTTGACAAAGATGTCAATCATACGTACGCCCGAAGACGGACTCTGTTGTGCCAGGGCAATAGTTATAGGCAAAGCTGTCCTAGACAAACATCCGAAGCTCTCGATGGTGAAAGACGGCCGTAAGAATATACAGAGGGAAATGGCTTTGGATCTGTATAGAGAAGCCGGAGTACCCGAAGGTCCTTGTGGTTTTGATGCAATCGCCAAATTTGCCGAGGTCCTGGACGTGCAAATATTTGTCAAGTCCTCCGAAGAATTTTACCAGGTAATTTATCATCACCGAGAATTATACTAATATTATACTATACAATGTAATATATGTTCTTATATAATTTCTTACTTATGTCTTTTTTTATGTAGGTGGTGTTCAAGACGGCCAAGAAGGACAAAAAAATATTTTTGTTGCTTCATGGCGGGCACTACGACCTGATAACATCTCCCAAGGGCTTTCACGCATCGAAATTCTACTGTCCGGACTGCGACAAAGCTTATGATCACGTTCAAAAACACAAATGTGCTACGAGATGCAATACCTGCTTCAGCGAAGCATGCATCCCCGTAGACCCACAATTATGCAGGGATTGCCACAGGACATGTAGATCCGCCGACTGCTACGCAAGGCACAAGAGTCTTGAAGGCAAGAGCAAAACTTTCTGCCAACAATTCTACGAGTGCCCGTCCTGCAAGAGGTTTCTCGTCGAGAAAGAGCGGCCTCGTGTCAAGCACGTCTGCGGGGAAAAATATTGCAGCAACTGCAAAGTTTTCCATCATGACGAACAACACCTATGCTCTCTCAAGAAGAAGACGGTGAAGGCCCCCACCGACAAGCTCATCTTCTTCGATTTTGAGACAGACCAGTCAACGGGGGAGCATATTGTCAACTTTGCAGTTGCTCAATATGCGGACGGCGAAGAGATGGTCTTCAGTGGCTACAACACCATCAACGAGTTCTGCGCATGGCTGTTCCGCAAGGAACACAGAGGATACACCGCAATCGCCCACAACATGAAGGGATTCGATGGCCAGTTCCTGCTCAAGTAAGTTTTTTACCACTATTCGAAAATGTTTACATAAATACCACGTTACTGTTTTTTTTATGTGTTGTTTTTTTTCCTTTGTAGATATCTCCTAGAGCAAGGAGTAAAACCTTCAGTTGTGCCGTGCGGATCAAAGATTATGGCTTTGCGGCTGGACACCCTAAAAATCCGGGTTATAGACAGCCTCAACTTTCTCCCGATGGCTTTGGCCAAACTACCAAAGACTTTCGGTCTAGAAGAGTTGAAGAAAGGTTTCTTTCCTCATCTCCTCAACAGACCAGAAAATCAGGATTACGATGGAGCCCTTCCGGAGAAAGCGTTCTATAACCCGGAAACATTCAACGCCGATATGAAGGCGAAATTCGATGGCTGGTATGAGCAGAGAAAAAACGGGAAATTCGTGTTCAAACACGAAATGTACGAATACTGCAAGTAAGTCCTTTTCTATATTATAATACGTTTTATTTATTGTTCTATTATTTCTTCACTGTACTTAAAATTTTTTATTTTTTTTAGGTCAGACGTCGATATTCTTCGACGGTGCTGCTTGCAGTTTCGTGAGGAATTCCTGGAGCTAACCGGTGTCGACCCATTCCAATACCTCACCATAGCCTCGGCCTGTATGGCAACGTACAGGTCGAAGTACATTGAGGTGGGGTCAATTGGGATGGTGCCCGTCAACGGTTACGTGAATCAAACCAACAGCAGCCGCCTTAGTATCGAATGGTTGTCATACCTGGGTGAGAAGAACAACCTAAAAATTCACCATTCCAGAAACGGGACTGGAGAAAAAAGAGTGCTTGGTCTCAGTGTGGACGGTTTCTGTACCGAAACAAACACGGTGTATCTGTTTCACGGTAATTACTTTTCGGATTTTATTTTCAAAACTTTTTTCTCTAATTATTATTTTTTTTTTTCATGTTTCTCTTTTTTCTTTTCAGGATGCTATTGGCACGGCTGCCCGCAGTGCTTCGATAGGGACCTGGTGAATCCTAGCACGCAGACATACATGTGGGAACTCCACAAGAAAACATCAGAACAAGAGCAGAAAATCCGTCAAGGCGGGTACAGGCTTGAAGTCATGTGGGAGCATGACTTCAATGCCATGAAGAAAACGGACGGGGGTCTGAAAAGTTTCTTGATGGATTTCCACTATGTCGACAGGTTGGCACCCAGAGATGCATTTTATGGTGGTAGAACAAATGCCACCAAGCTGTTCTACCAAGGAACAGCAAAATACATTGACTTCACGTCATTATACCCGTGGGTCAATAAATACTGCAGGTAAGTACTTTAAATATTATTTATAAGTTATTATGACCTAACGTATGAAATGTTTTTAAATGAATTTTCCTTTCATTTGCAGATATCCGGTTGGCCACCCCCGGATTATTACGGAGAACTTTGGGGAGCTGGGGTCGTATTTTGGTATCATAAAGTGCAAAGTACAGCCACCAAGAGGATTATATCTGCCCGTACTCCCATACAGGTAAATGGAATGATTTTTTTTCTTATTATTTGTTTTCACATATCATTATAACAGGTACTAATGAGTTTCATTTTTTCTAGATCCGACGGAAAGCTGACTTTTCCCCTATGCCGTTCGTGTGTGGAAACACTGTCTAACGAATGCCACCACAACGACGAGGAAAGGTGTATTACGGGAACATGGGTTACAGAAGAGCTCAAGAAGGCAGTTGAAAAAGGTTACGTCGTGATGAAAATTTACGAGGTATTTTTTTAATCTCATCACTTTAATCTCATCACTTTATTACTCTAGCAATATATTGTGTAGTCATATGTTTTAACTTCTTTTCTAGGTTTATCATTTCGAAGAATCTCGGGAAGGTCTTTTTGCCCCCTACATAAACGCCTTCCTGAAAATCAAGCAGGAGTCCTCGGGTTGGCCGTCTAACTGCGTCACGAATGAGGAGAAAAACT
Source organism: Pholcus phalangioides (assembly GCF_987345545.1). Taxonomy (NCBI): domain Eukaryota; kingdom Metazoa; phylum Arthropoda; class Arachnida; order Araneae; family Pholcidae; genus Pholcus; species Pholcus phalangioides. The sequence continues at coordinate 15,893,820 of NW_028301607.1, forward strand.
CATACGTGAAGCAATATGACCAGGTTGAAGGAATCCAGTTGGAGCCAGGAAACATTAATATTAACCCCGGACGTCGACAGGTGGCGAAGCTATGTCTGAATAGGTAGCTATCAATTTTTCAACATCTTTATGTATTTTTTAAATATTCTGCTTTTTTAAGATAGAGTAAAACAAACTATTCTTTTTTTCAGCTTCTGGGGTCGCTGGGGTATGCAGGAGAATAAGTCGCAGTTGTCGTACTTGACTAAAGCCTCCGATTTTTATAAGATGATGAATGATCCTGCGATAGAGGTACTTTTTTAATAATTATTATGTGCTATGATTCTTCATAAAATATTTAACATGTTCACATTTGATTTCATCAAACTAAAAAATATTTTTGTTTTTGCAGGTCAAGGACTTGTATCTGCCAACTGAGAACGTTGCTGCAGTTGAATGGCAGTACAAGTCGGATTTCATACCCCAGACCGACAGGACCAATGTTTTCCTGGCTGCCTTTACAACAGCGTGGGCTCGCTTGAAGCTATACTCCGAGATGGAGAAACTAGGCGATGCCTTGTTGTATTTTGACACGGACTCGTAAGTATCTATAAATTTTTATGAAACTAATTTTATGTGAGCATTTCTTGCATTTGATTTTTCTTTTATATTTGATTTTTCTTTTATATTTGATTTTTCTTTTATATTTGATTTTTCTTTTATATTTGATTTTTCTTTTATATTTGATTTTTCTTTTATTTGATTTTTCTTTTATATTTGAATTTTCTTTTATTTGATTTTTCATTTATTTGATTTTTCATTTATTTGATTTTTCTATTATTTTAGAATCATCTATGCTAGCGATGGTGACAATGACCCGCCATTGGGAGATTTCCTGGGACAGTTTACAGATGAGCTCGATGGTCATGTGATTACCGAATTTGTGTCAGGTACCTTTTTCAATTTATTATTTTTCAACGAAAATTCTCATTATTTCATAAACGAAAATTCCCATTATTTTATCAACAAAAATTCTCATTATTTTATCAACGGAAAATTTATTCTTATTACTTTTATAACAACAGGTGGAGCCAAAAACTATGCCTACAGGAGATCTGACGGTAAAACGTACTGCAAGATTCGCGGCTTCACCCTAAACTTCAAGAATTCGGAAGTTCTCAACTTCGACACTATGAAGGCTCTAGTACAGTCAATGGATTTCTCCACGAAGGTCGTCATTCAAGACAAATACAAAATTACAAGAGAGGTGAAAAGGAGGCGTGTCACAACCCGAGTAGAAGAGAAGAAATACGGCATCGTATATGACAAGAGGGTTCTTCTGCCTGATTTTACAACATTACCTTATGGGTACTAATTTTTTTCTGATTATCGCAATAACGGCGAAGACCTCTACTCTAATGAATAAATTTTTTATTGTTTGTTATAGATTTGTTTCTCTCGTTCTTGTGTTATTTTGGTATTTAATGTTATGCAAACAGAAATATCTGTCATTTACGATGGAGGAGTTGAAGCTTAAACATCCTTTTGGATGTATAGTGTCTGGACCGACTTCTTCGGGAAAAACCCGTTTTGTTTCGAGACTCATAGCCGAAAAAATGATTGATCCATTTCCTACGGAAATTGTCTGGTTCTATGGTATTTATCAATCGTTTTATGAACAGATTTCAGGTGTCAAATTCGTAGAAGGTTTACCTACAGATTACGAGTCTTACATCGGTTCACGAACGCTATTCGTTATCGATGATCTGATGTCAGAGCTAGGCAATGACAGGCGATTAACTAATTTGTTTATTCGCGGAAGCCACCACAGAAACCTTTCTGTGATATTCATCGTTCAAAATTTCTTTCATAAAGGTAGTCAGATGCGAGAAATATCTTTGAATGCACATTATCTGGTCTTGTTCAAAAATCCGAGAGATAGAAGCCAAGTTCAACATTTAGCTAGGCAGATGTATCCGGGTAGACAAGCATTTTTTCAAGAGGTTTTTAATGATGCCTGCAAACCCGCTTACGGCTACCTGTTGATAGACTTGAAACCGAATACGGAAGAACAATTAAGACTGAGAACCGGTTTTTTCCAGGATGATACATATTACGCTTACCAACCCAGATAAATTCATTTCGTGTCGAGCAGCCAAAGTGGTCACATCATGGAAGGGGGTCTTGTCATAGACTTTGAAGGTTTCCAATGTGGTTCGAGAGGATTTATAGTTAAGGAACTGGCTTACTTTTCGTTAGTTGGTAGTAGTTACGGGGCCTATACTTTCCAGCCACCTTATGAATGGTCCGAACTGAGCAGTAAAGAAAGAGCGTCTGCTACATGGGTAATGTCTAAGCTACATCATATTTCTTGGAGAGACGGCGACATACCTTATGACAAACTTTCCGGTATTCTTTCATTGTTATCGGATTCGTATTCTGTTATTTACTGCAAAGGTCAAGATAAGTGCAAGTTCATACAGCGGATGATGGGGAAGCCTTGTTACGATCTCATCGGTTATCCTCAATCCCCCTCTTTACCAAATCCTAAAGTCCGCTGTTTCAAACACGGCTTTAATCATCCCCATTGCGCACTGATCAAGGCCGTCAAATACGCTATGTATATACGAGAAAGAGGTTTCGACTGTCAGTGAGGATCAAGATGTCGAGGTATGCACAACAAAATTTAGAAACTCTTAAAGAGCTAACCTGCTGTAGAGGCAGAAAGCGCACTGAATTGATAAAGAAAAGTAGCAACAGTGTCATACGGGCCCTCTGCGAAGTGTGTCTTAACGTGTTAAAAGGTAACGTTCCTGTCACGAAAACTCAGAAAGCTAAGCTCAGTCGTCACAAGAGGAGTCTGAGAAATCTGTCTAAGAAGAATCTCCCACTATATAAAAAACGGCGTATTTTAGTCCAGAGAGGTAACGGTTTTCTCAGTCTACTTTTACCAGCAGCTATATCCGTTATCTCTTCCCTCATAAATGGAGCACGCTAAAAAATACGTCATCGTGCCGGCAGATAGACATTTGAACGCTGTAGAACAACAGCTAAGCAAGTTAGATGGTGATATCAGCACTGTTCTCAAGAAGAAAGGTCTGAGAGATGATGAAAAAGCGAAACAGTATTTACAGGTATTGCAAAGGTACCTAGCACTCGCCGAAAATGTGGATACTAAAATTTTAGGGGAAAAGAAAGAAGATATAAGACCCGATTTTGAGAACATGATCATACGAAAAGTCGCTCCGAGTCAGAAGAAAAGAGCTAGAGAACTGGTTGACACCTTGAAAATGAACAATAGACAGCTGTTTTGGAATGAGGATGGCGAACTTGTTCAAGATGGCGTTGTTGTCCCGGGAACAAATATCGTGGAACTAACACGACATAATCTGCGAAAGAAGAAATTTGGAAAAGTACCTAGAGGAAACGAAGCATTTAAAAATTCCGTTGAACAAATAATGTCTCCTCAATGGTTATGCTTGTAACTATAATACAATAAAAATGTGAAAATTTAGAAACCTGTGTTATTTTTTCTAGTATATATTCTCACACGATATAATTATACTCTCATTTGCTAATGAACAGAGCTAAGAAACAGGTGTGTTTTAGCGATAACGTATCAATATTCGTAGTTGGAGGCGAGGATAGAAGAGGGTTTTGGCTCGAGGATGCGATAAGATTTAGGAAAAGAATATCCGATTTTGAAAAAATATGGAGAAATATACAAGTCCCTCCGAACCGGCCAGTTTTGGCGGAATCAACGCGTTTCACAGGCGACAGAGAGAAGTCGGTAAAAACGTGACTTTGAAAGATGTCAAAGAATTATTGCAGGGTAACGAAGCATATACTTTGCACAAGCCATCGAGGAAGAATTTTCAGAGGAATCGAGTGATAGTGGGAGGTATAAACGAACAATTTCAAGCCGATTTGGTAGACATGCAGGCTCTGAAGAAGGAAAACAAAGGCATCAAGTACTTACTTACTTGTATCGATGTTTTATCAAAGTTCGCTTGGGCCATACCCTTAAAAGATAAAACCGGAAAAGAAGTTACCGAAGCGTTCAGAAAAATTTTCAGAGGCCGCGTATGCAAGTATTTGCAGACCGATAAAGGTACAGAATTCAAAAATAAAACTCTGCAAGTTTATCTAAAATCGATGAATATCACACATTTTTCAACAGAGAGCGAGAAAAAAGCCTCTGTCGTCGAGAGATTCAACAGAACTCTAAAACAGAAAATGTTTAAATATTTCACACATAATAATACGCACAAATACATAGACGTATTAAGCGATCTGTTACATAGTTACAACAACACGTGGCACCGCAGTATAAAGACTAAACCCGTTCTTGTTACCGAAGAGAATCAATCGGTCGTTTGGAATGAACTGTATAAGGATATCTTGAAACCCGTGAAGACAAAATTCAAGTTTGACATTGGAGATACGGTCCGCATAAGTCGCGTCAAAATGATTTTCGAGAAAGGATATGAACATAATTGGACTCGAGAGATTTTCACTATTAAAGAGAGACTCGAGCGCTTACCTCCAGTGTACAGGATAAGCGACTCTGACGGTGAGATTGTCCAGGGTACTTTTTACGAATCTGAATTGCAGAAGGTGAAGCCGAGCGAATATTATCAAGTAGAAAAAATTCTAAAAAGACGCAAATTGAGAGGTAGAATGGAGTATTACGTAAAATTTAAAGGCTACGACAGCAAGTTCAACGCATGGGTGAGTCATCTCAAGCGTATATAAGTGACAGTGTTTGCGCATTTATCAGTCATTCAACAAGATGTCGTTCTATGTAACACTCCCCAGCGACAGTTCAGGATCATACTATCCTGAAAACACTATATCCCATTTTGTCACAAGACTGCCATTTCCAATAAGCTTGACTGGTGAATGGGAGTGTGCACTTTCGGAGATTGTTTATTCTCACACATGGTACAACATAACCGAAAAAAATAATCTGTTCGGATTCGATCTGGGTGATGACAAACTACATGGAAGAAACGTTCCAGTCGGATATTACGAGACAGTTCCCGATCTCTTGAACGGTATGAAGATACCGGCTTTAAGAAACAAAATAGTGTTTAATTACAATGAAAACACGAGAAAAGTGAAAATAACTCTAAAAGATGGTGCAAAACTTTTGTTAAAAACTGGCATTGCGGAGCTGCTGGGATTTGAACCATTGCTGATCGAAGAAACTACCGAAAGTCCTTACGTTGCTGACACAAACGTGTTTTTTCCAGTTTTGTACGTCTATTCAGATATCGTGCAGCCTCAGGTTGTGGGAGATGTGCAAGCTCCACTACTGAGAGTCGTTCGCGTGAAAGGAAAAGATAACGAGGTTATAAGCTCTCATTATGATAGACCTCACTATCTCCCTATTGCTCGAAAAGAATTCCAGACTATAGAGATAGAAATTCGAGACAGTTCGGGAAATCACATACCTTTCAGTAGAGGAAAATCGATTCTGATTCTTCACTTCCGCATGAGACAACTCTTATAAAAACACCGGTCTTATCGACCTATTATCATTTACGAACTAGATACGAAAGATGAAGGTTCCATACCATTGTTGCACTGAACAGTTTGAAGACTATTATGTCCAACAAGCCGGCCAAGGCCTGCCGTATTATTCGGGCGTTGTAATGCAGAGAGGATATGGACTAGGAAACATATTCGGCAGTCTTTTTAGAGTAGCTTTACCTTTTCTAAAAAAAGGAGCTAAAACTGTTGGCAAACAGATTTTACGCTCCGGCGCTGATATTGTTGATGACGTAATGAAAGGGGAAAACGTCAAAAAAGCAGCGAAAAGAAGAATGGGTGAAGCTGGTAAGATACTGACGGAGAAAGCAGTGGCCAAGACTCGGTCCATGTTTGGAGCGGGACATAAAAGGAAACGTAAGAAGGTGAAACGCATCATTTTAGCCAAACGACCCAGCGTGAACACACACGATATTTTCGATCCGTGATGGCTTTTCTCTTGAAGGATTCTCCTCAACTGGCAAAATCTGAACTCAACCTTTTCACTCTACCTGGAACACAGACTACCATAGAAAGTGGAAAATGGGTTACCTATTACCCAATTTCAAACGTCTCCGATGGTGGCCCACTGGAATTTAACATTGGCGGAAGTGGTGACGAGTATCTGGATCTCTCTCAAACGTTAATTCATGTGAGAGCTAAGGTCGTGAAAGGCGATGGAACTTTTCTGGATAAAGGGAGTAAAGTCGCCCCTGTGAACCTATTCTTGCAATCCATGTTTTCCCAAGTTGATGTTTCCCTGAATGACCGTCTGATATCATCTTCCAGTAACACGTACCCCTACCGAGCTATGATAGAAAAACTCCTGAATCACGGAAACGAAAGCAAAACCAGCCAACTGACTACAGAACTCTTTTACAAAGACACTGCCGGAAAAATGAGTGATGTGGACCCGAAGTCAGAGGATCCCAACGAAGGTCTAATACAACGAGCAGCGTTCATCGAAGAAAGTAAGACCGTCGACATGATGGGTACTATTCACGGAGACATATTTTGTCAACAGCGACTCCTACTGAATCTTGTCTCTCTAAGAATAAAAATAATACGTAGCAAGTCAGAATTCTGTCTCCTTTCACCAGACAAAGATGCAAACTTCAAAGTCATTCTCCGTGACGCCTGTTTATACATAAGACATGTCAAAGTGTCTCCTGGTGTGCTTGTGGGACATGCGAAAGCTCTGAGCCATACTCCAGCCAAGTATCCGATAGACAGAGTAATATGTAAAGTTTACTCGCTACATCAGGGTAGCATGTCGTGGGTTCAAGACAGTGTCGTCGTTGGACAATTACCCAAGAGAGTGGTAGTCGCTTTAGTAGACAACGACGCTTTTTCGGGATCGTATAGCAAATCGCCGTTCGAGTTTAAACATTACGATCTTAACTTCATAGCCGCATATACTGACGGACAGCCAGTACCTTTCAAGCCTCTAGAGCCCCAATATGATCAAGGATTATATGTCAGAGCGTATCATAGTTTGTTTTTAGGGACTGAAAAAGCCTGTCAAGACAGGGGTATAGACATCTCTCGAAGTGAGTTCCCATTGGGGTACGCTATCTACGCCTTTGATCTCAGCGCCGATCTCTGCCAAGGTGATCATTTCAATCTGATCAGGCACGGCAACCTACGACTGGAAACAAAGTTTAAATCCCCGCTTGTCCAACCAGTCTCTGTCATTGTCTACCTGGAGTTCGACAACGTCGTAGAAATAAATCAGGCACGAAACATCCTCCATGATTTCAGCAGTTAAAATATGTATTCGTCTCAAATAAAAACAATTTTAGAGCGGGAAACACCATATTTCATCGGCGTGTTTCCATGTGACATGTTACCTTTGCATATTCAAACTTATCCGGCGTCTTTAGTTGTGAACGCAGATAAGCATACAGAACCTGGTTCTCACTGGATGGCAATCAACATTCCGGATAAGAACACCTTGGAATTTTTCGATTCTTACGGACAGAAACCAGAGACTTACGGAAAAGAAATTGCATCATTTACAAGAAGATATAAAAACATTTTATGGAACTGGACTCCTCTACAATCACCTACCTCCAATGTATGTGGACAGTATGCTGTGTTCTTCGTGATACAGAGAAGTAGAAATGTAAGTTTAGAAAGTATTGTTAAGAAACTAAACAGAAAAGGAAATGATTTTGCTGTTTATCAGTATGTGAAAAAACATTTTGCTGTACGAATGTTTTTCAAGAAGTAATAAAGAGATTTTGCCGATACATTGTGTTGTCTTTTATTTCTGTCGTTTGAAGTCTTTTTATTAAAATGTTATGTGAATAATCTTCACGCGTAGTAAAATGAAACACAACAAGTTCATTCAGTCCAAATATTTATTCATATCAAGATATCGATTGCATGCTCGATAAGTTTATACATCTGTCTGGAATTTAAATTTATTCCTTTTATCGTCGGTGTGTTATTGACAAAAACACGAATATCATAAATTGTATTACATCTCGTGAAAAAAACACCATCACCAAGAGATTCGGAACGGGAACAGTTTCCTCTAAATTTAAAGCTTGGGTCGTCGTACGCAGTCAATGCAAGGCTAGATAAAGTGATAATTATAATCACGGACACAACGATGATCCCGATTAAGGCTTTTCCGGTTTCTTCACGGCTAAAAAATTTTCTCTGGGCCGTCACAGCGATATCCGTCTCCTGTTGCATAATGAAACACTCTGTACTGAGAAAAATGACGACCGATCCCCCGGAAGTTTATAGCGACAAGGTATCAGTAGCCAATAGCGATGAGGCAGCAGCGGCCAATAGCGATAAGGCACCGGAAGTCGGATAATCAACAACAGATGTCACTTAATAAACACCGGATGTCGCTTAATTAACAGCAGATGTCACTTAATGACCGGAAAAGAGATAATTTGTAATTATACATCTGGTACTATAGTAGATACCTCGTACTATATCTCAACACCGGAAGTCATTTAATTAACAACAGCTGCCACTTAACACCGGAAAAGAGATAAGACACCTCGTACTATATCTCAACACCGGAAGTGTGACGTCACTTCCGGCGGTGGAGTGGGGCCCATACTACTGGTTACTTTGATCCAAAAATGTTATAGCATTTTTGTATATTTCTTACCAAATAATAGCATTAAAAACATTAATTATGCTCATAACCTGATTTTTACTATTTTTTAAACATTTTTCTAAGATTCTGGGTTATTATTTCAACCAAAATTTCAATTTTATAAGAAAAGAAATGGAGCCACAAGAGACATTTTTTGTTGTAAATGACACGATACTTAAAAATTTGATATTACATTTGAAAATAAATCTTAAATTCTGGCATGTTGAATGAAATATTTTAGCACCCATTTATGTCTTTCTAACTAATCTTACTAAGAATAAAATACTGTGTATCAAAAAGCGCTATTTTACATTGTAACTGAAAACAACGTCCGTTTTATTAGTTGTGGTGGAATAATTTTATTTTTTGCATCGCACTTCTTCACTGGTAAAAAGGGGGTGAATTCCCGGGTCTGTTTCATATAAACCATTCTTCAATCCCATTTTTATAGTAGACCTACTTATTTTAAGGTTGGCTGATGCATCTTCCTGAGACATTCCTCCTGATCTTACAGCATTTGGACATCCTGCTAATTTTTCAACTTTAAAATTCGCGTACTTTCTGTTCCTATGAGACCTCTCGTAATTCCAGTGCATTTTTAGTTTCAGATCTGTAAATAAATGCACAGGAACCGTGGTTTGACCAGTTGATGAAACAAAATTGGCAAAAAAGCGATGATATCAATTACTTTTACGGTGAGAAATTCGAAAATATAGAATTGAAAAATATAGATAGGGTTTACTTTTTGGAACCCACTTCTTGACTGAGTTCAAGTAACCCCCATTTTCAGTTTCTTAGTGCACTATCATTACTCATAAATTTCACTTTGTAAAGTGGTTCGCTATCTAGCTAAAACTGGTGTTCTTTTCTTAATGGCTGTACATGAAATGTAAATTTCTCTTTACCTTGCGTGTGATTGCAGTTTTTAAAAGAAAAAGTGAAAGTGAAAGTTATCAAGTAACATTTATTCGTGTTTTTACCCCAATGCAACATAACCTGAACTAAGAAAATGCAGGAAGAGTGGGAACGTCATTAAGTACCTCAGGCACTAGCTAGTGACGCTACCTGTGGAAAGGATGTGGAATCCTCTTTACATTTGCTAGCAGCAGACCGAGGAGTGATTTTTAATTTCTTCTTTTTTGTCTTGGATTCAAATAAATTCTCCAGAACTAAAGTAACCCCAGTGTGCGGTACCCTTCCAGTGTTTAGGGTTAGTGTAATAAACTGCTTCCAGTTTGGTTCAGTGTGAAATAAAATGAATCAGAGTTGAATTAGCCAAATCAAATAATTCTATTTAAAGTCGAAATATTCTTTATTAAGAAGTTTATTCATCAAGCGGTGTTTCTATACTACTCGTGCTCACGGGCATCTCTTCTGGTTTTCGGGCATCTCTTGCGTGCTTGCTTTGCCTGCACTTTTTCGTTTATACGACAGGTTTTTCTGATAAGTTCTGATATCAAACATTAATAAACAGTCCAATGATTTATTGGTGACTACGAATAGATTTCTGCGGTTTTTCAACTTCAAGGGGTTGCTAAATCATTCGAGAAATATCAGCAGTGAGCGGGCAGTCCTTCAACACGATAGTTACATAATGTGAAATTTCATGCATTGCCATTTTTCCATCAAAATATGGAATGTATGGCAGATTGGCAGATGACAGCAGACCAGTAAAACACGAAACAAGCACAACTCTTACAGCATGAGTAATGTTAGGCTACAACAAGTCCCTGCATGTATCACTTCTATAGAAATTTCGCAGCGAAAGTTTACTAGATGCTAGTATAGTCTAGTCCACATCCACTAACACCCTATTATAAATGCACTTACTGCATCACTGCTTCCACTAAGAAGTACAAAGAGCTGTGTCGCAAAGCTGATCCTGTTGTTTATTTTGGATCGCGGCTGAAAAAGATTCAACCTCTACCTTAAAACATAATAGCTTCAAACATTTCCAGAAAACATAGAAGTAATTTCAATTGTTACGCTAGGGTAGAAAGGGCGATAAACGCTGCCTAGAGATTATTATATGAAATGTGTTCATTAATAATAAATCGCACACATACGAAATTGAAAAATTCAATTAAATCTGTGTTTAATATCCTCAGAACTTCATTAATTACTTCAGTTAAGGGTAAATCCATTTCCCACATTCAGAGATCAAACTTTGCATGAAAACGAATGAAATATACCATTCCAAAACGATTTAAGCCGATCACGTGATCACCACATAGTGACATATGGTGTATCTATCAAAATCGTCCACACTTCCTCCAGTATATCCCATGCCCTCTCTCAAGGAGGGAGGAAATACTTTTCCCAAAGAATAAATCGATTTACCATCTAATTGATATTTCAATAAGCTTAAGTGTAGTGTGTGTGCGTATAAGGAATTTTCCTCTTGGCATCATTAGCTAATGATTTTTGCACAGGCTGTGCTATTAAGGTTGAACCGAGTAAAAGCCTTCTTCCTACCCTTTTCTACACATCCTACTTCCTCCGAGTGGAGTCTTCATTAGAGAGTTGACTCCCTTGGGGGTGTGGGAGGGTTATAGCCAGTGCATTGCTGGAAGTACACTGTGTGTGTAGTCGTGGTGGGAAGGGAATAGAGGTGGCCGGGCAAAAGGGCTATCGGAGGAAGTAGCCAAGACTTTTACTAGTTTACCGCTGTAATTACGTGCATGCTAACGCGAATGTGTGGTTGGTTGAAACGATGCCAGAATCAAATTGCCGCCAATTTAACTGGGCTCTTGGGGTGGGCGAGTAGTAAGAACCCACACCCTCTTTCCATCGCTGAAAGCGGGTTCACCCTTTTAACATACGCATGTATCACCACTTTCACGTGGCCCGCCCATATTATTTTCCCAAAAACTATTACGCGTTCTTTCAAAGCGTCACCCATTAACCCGGAGTGCAACGTAATGTTACGCGAGGGTTCCTCGTCTTATCGTTATTATAATTACACTCGTCATATATTTACATACGTATCAACTTTCATTGCTAGATTCATATTTATTCACATCAAGAAGAAAAAGCTTTGCATTTAGTGATATTTTTTCATTCACAGATAGTGGAGGTTCAGTCATTGACCTACTGTAGTGCAAGTTCAATTCAAACCTCAGTTTGCTGTGTGATATTTTGAATATAGTGAACTCCCTCCTCCATCTTCCTTCTTTTGCGGACACGTCTGGGACAAAAATAATGGTTCGTTAAAGAGGGGTGACAATATAAACAAATGGGAGGGGGGGGATTATTTAAGAATTTAAAATAAAACTTAAATATCAGTTGTTTGTTGGAAAAGGGTGACCTTTCACACTTAACACATTTGCATCATAAGCGCATATATGCGTTGAATTTTCCTGGCCATTATCACCGATGCGCATATATGTGAGCTAGTTTTTTATGCATAAGAACAAAACAATATAGAGTAATATCATACTGTATAAAACTATTAAATTTAATATTTCAAATTATTTTTAATGTATATCTTCATTGAACTGAGTAACATTATATAAATTCTTTGTGTACGCCATTTTGTTTTTCGCTTTCTTTCATTTTGAAATACTTCTAACTTTATACAATAAAAAATGAAATAAATAAAATAATTTTGGTGATATGGGACAATTTTCCACTTTTTCGAATGATGCAAATGGGTTAAACTGCTCCCGTAGCTGTTACATGATGACCTGCTAAGCATCAGAAACACTGAATTGGTTTCATGAGTGTAAGTTGTTAAAATTACGTTTTAATGACGCGCAAAGAATGTTCTAGCTTTCGTTGCAGTAAAATCGCTCTTTAAGGTCAGCCCTTTATAAAGGCTTAATAATAATTTCTCTTATAACAAAAGTACGCATTACTACTTCTACTTAACCAAACATGCACTTTTACATTCGTCTGAGTAATTTCCAACAAATCGGTTCATGTCGGAACGTGTTACGTGAGTGTATGTGTTTTGCATGTCCCCTAACGGGTATATGTTGTTAGAGTTGTGCTCGTTTCGTGTTGCTGCTAGTGCTGCCATCTGTGTTACATAATTCCATTCCCGCGCCATGTGGTAAATGCCAGAATTTTCATGTTATGTAAGTATCATGTTTAAGTCTGCCAGCTCTCTGCTGAGAGACTTTTTCAAATGGGAGACTTTAGCCGACCACCACTGTGCGTCAACGGAATTTGTAGCTGGAGCCTCACTATGAGAGTCTGCAATTATCTTTTTCTCAACGGATATGATTTTATTTATATTGACTTACTTCTGAAAGTGGAATATCGAAAATTGAATCAGACTTCCATCACGGCAGTAGGAACAACCCAACCTGTGATCCGACGCAGTGGCAGCAGAAAAAAATGCCCCAGAACAAAACTTCTAATTCCGATATGCGTATGTGCCAGGATAATTATCGGTAAATGGTGTACATACGACATTCCATATGTTTTGATAGTCAATACTTTACAAATACAAATACAAATACAACGCCACAACAGGCAAAATGCCCAACGAGGCGGCTGAAAAAACATAAACGAAACATAAATGAGGGGGGAAAAAACATAAACACAAAAGGTTTTACGTGAACGACAGGAAACATCCGGTGTTACGTGACCAAAGGATTTTCCTTTGCGTAGGAATCAATAAAATTCTTTTATACATATGTCAAAGGATATTTTATATATTAGGGCCGTCCAGGTAAACGCCCCTTTTACTCAGTTGGTTTCCATTCCCGTGCCATAGATTTATTTTTACGACCATGTACACCCGGTATTTATATTTATCTATATTTATTTTGTCGCGGCATCTGCCCGTGTCCTGGAGCCAGTTTTCACTTGACGAATAGAGGAACAACCCCCTATACGGTTCGCTTTATAGAAATTTTGTTCTTTCTTTTGCTCTACGCATTGACTGCGAGATTGATGGTCATGCGGACAGGAAAAAACATCGACGTTGAGGCAGCAAAAAATAGGTTATGAAAGGATTTTTTCCTCTCCTATATTTCCAGAATATTCAGGAGAGTATATAGATATATACATACATGTATCCCGGACATAATCCCGGACGCTTGGGAAAATTCTTTTCCGGTAACATTTCTCTCCATACTTATTTTTTCCAGGCTTATGAATCTTGAAATTTGGTATTCGAACACCGTCCAATATTTCTACTCGGTTATGTGTCACTCGAAAAATAAAATGGTGTTGTTTATCTTTTACAGGGATGTTCATATTCTAAAACGTGAGTGTTGGTCATAAATTTTACATGGAAGCTTTGTGTTGACTATTCCACATTGATTATGCTGATGACTGTGTGAATACCGCGTATAATAAGTATATTGTCGTATACCATGGTTTTTGAGTCTTTCATGCTCAAATTAACACGTGGAAATACATAGAAGACGTATGTACTTCTATAAATGCGTTAGAGGCACGCGTACTCGAACTCCTTGATATCTGTAGAAATTTGTGCGTAACTCCTGAATACTCGAATGTATTTTCACTTTTAGTACTTTACTCATTTTCTTGCACTATTGCTGATTATTTTCTCGTACCCTGAAATTCTCATCGCATACTCTCAGGATGGTTAGGATCGCAGATTGGGTATCGCTGATCTAATATACTGTGCATTGTCATTGTGATTGGCTTAGTTTAAGTATTGTTCGCTACTGAGTTCACATGGAACTCGAAGCAACGGGGCTTCCGAACCAGGTTACCTTATTCGCAAGTAACGATGAGAACATTACATGAAATGCTGGAGAAATGCTGGAGAATCATCTCAATATTGGGATGAGTAGAATTCCGGACCTTTAATAATTTTTTGTTGATGGTACCACTTTTTCCGATTATTGTTTAAAGAAGGTTGTAGGGAATTCCGAAATGTGCTACGATTTCACTTTCCTTCACGATGGAACTTATTTATAAAAACTTGAAAGTATCCGCGTTTTTTTCTTGAAGAAAGTTAAATTTTTTTCTCCTCAGCCTCCTTTGTTGTGTTTTGAATTGGAATAAACAATAATTAAAAAATTAAATAAATCGGTTGTATAAACACAAATTTACATCAACTCTATTCAAGCCAATTTACCGCCAAATTGGCGATATCTCTCCCTAGGGAATTCTGTTCATTTGACCATTTTTGTCGCACCACGGTCATTTTTTGAACACGAGGGCTAATTAGACCGATACCTACAATTTATTGCCGATTACGAACGGCAGCCTTTTTTTAATACTCATCGAAAAGTTGATGTGCTAATCCCTATATGGGAGACTCCCTGCGGTAGCAATCTTTTTCTGTGGTCATATCGCCGTTTTTGTTGAACCCCTGTGTCAGCAAAATTCCTGACAAGAACGAGCTGGGTATCGCACTCGCGACACCTGCAAACATACTCTCGTACTTTAGGAGAGTATCTTATAGACCTGGGCTGTCACGCATAGGACAGGGAATTCTGTAACAAACCAGGACTAGGTAGTTATTACGGATAAAACAGAGAATGGTAAGTATTTTTCCGTAGTTTTCCTTAACCCTTTTTCCGCATACCAGAAATCTGCCACTTGCAAATTACATATTTACTGTGAAGAGAGCTTTCTTCTGATTTTAAGCAGGTGCAAAGTAGAAGGGATTGGAAAATGCTAATCACCGGTAAATCAGCATTATAAAATATCTGGACTTGACAATGCTAATACAGGGTGGGCAAAAAGTCTGTAGAAACTTTAAAAATGAATAAAAACCGGAAAAACAACCGAAATAAAAAAACTATTTGCAGGGTTAGCATCGCTAGGTCAATGGAATTTTTTTAAGACAGGAAAAAAAAACTAAAAAATAACCGATAGGTGGAGCTGGTACGAGTGACTTCGGTGGAAATATGCAAATGAGACGGTTATAAGAACTTGCGCTCCTAATCCACAAACACTTCACCGTTGTAAACAGTGTATGTGGACTTGCCTCACTCTGCCGTTGATAGATTCGTGACTCGCCTGAAACGTGTTATCTCCTGTGGCGTTGGTCATGTGGAACACATACTGCTGTAATAAACGATTTGGAGGCATTGTGTTCGTTATTTGCGTATCTTTACTTTGACTTGTGTACGTCAGCGCCACATATCTGCTGTTTTTTTAGGGCTTTTTTTCTCCCTGTCTTAAAGAAATTCCCATGACCTAGTGATTTTGGTTACTTTTCCGGTTTCTATTCATTTTTAAAGTTTCTACGGACTTTTTGCCTACCCTGTATAAAAAGCCTTTAAGAAGACGAGGTATCTCGTCAATGCAAACATTTCGTTTAAAGATTGACTGGATATAAATCCTTATTTTGTATTAAGTGCAAATGTTTATAAACCACCGTCAGTCCAACTGAACATACCCGTAATTTCAAAATATTGAATCATGTTGTACATGAATCGTATGCACCCTCTCCTATTCATATAAATTTTATTGCATCTGTATGAAATATTATATCTCGTAGAAATCGGAGGATCTTCCAAAAAGAACCAACCATATTCTCATTCCCAAATGATTTTGTGCAACTGAACATTACCAAGAAACAAAATATATTCCGAGTGAAGTTATTCTGAATATACTTGAGGGAAATATACACATACATAAAAAAATAGGAGATTGCAAAGAAAAGCGATGAAAATAAAGGAAAGGAGAGATAGAAGTGCCACTGAAGTAGTAGGTGTCACAGAGATTTGTCCTTTTCTCTGGCTTCAGCCCGAAACTCTCGCAACCAGTACTAAAGGAAATCCGAGTCTCTGTCCTGGAACATATATTACGTCTCTTTACTATATATATATCTACTCGTATATGTAGTAGTGTGAGTGTGTGATGACGCTATGAAAGAATCGGCAGCGGACGGTGCATTTTCTCCATTTTGTTGTCAGAAGGTGATGGAGACGGTTATATATCATTTGATACCTAAACAGTGGGAGGGAATCCGAGCACAGAGCAAATGATAGGTAATGGCAGAAAAGAATTGGATGGCGATCTGCCAGAGAGCGAGAAAATAATAATAGAAAAAAAAATAGACCTTCATACTTTTTCTCTCACTATACTATTACTACTAAGGGAGAGAAAAAATGCGCCATATTTTTACTATTGCTTTTTTTTTCTATTGGGTGAGGCACCCGGCAATCTAGTAGAAAAGGTTTCAAGGAAAGAGGGTCAAGTGAAATTGAAAGAAGCGCGTTATCGTTTTCGAAACCCTCTCAGTGGAATAGCAGTGGAATTTATAGAACTGCTGATCCATATTTAAACGGTTCAATGATCAAGTGATACATATATGGAATGTATCGTGGAATTCGAAATATGTCTCTTGACTTGGAATGCAGAATATCAGTATTTTATAGCTACTTTAAAAGAAAGATATCGGATTTTTTAATCAATAATCCTCGATGAGAATAATGTTCGTTCTTACCCGATTCAGATTGATGGTGGCGATATTTTCTACTCGCGCAATTAAACGTGGCGATTTTTTTGGGTTTTTTTTGTGTCTCAAAAGCTTAAAGATACAATGCCTACAGGGAAAAGAATGGTTAAAAGTTTTTCACTTATTGGCTAAATGTCTTGAACATAGATTCTGAAGAACGTAAACGGAGGGTATTTTGTTATCTGTTGATATTGGTCGGAACTACAATTTGCGTTTCAAAAGGATTTAGAGTTGAATCATAAAGAAATCAAGAAATATAGTTACGGAAATATAATAGATTAATCTTTTTCAAATTATATTTTCTCCAA
Source organism: Pholcus phalangioides (assembly GCF_987345545.1). Lineage (NCBI taxonomy): Eukaryota > Metazoa > Arthropoda > Arachnida > Araneae > Pholcidae > Pholcus > Pholcus phalangioides. The sequence goes on from NW_028301607.1 coordinate 15,911,161, forward strand.
TGATATGTAACGGTCCCTTCGTTTAATCTACTTTTCAAAGTAGAGAAGGCTCTATCTGAAAGTTTCCTCAGCGAACCCTGCACAACTGTAAATTCTACCATTTCGCGGCGCTTTCTCGATATGTGTTGTCGCAAACTTCTCAGAACTGTAACATAATACATAAATGCAATACTAAAACCATGAAACAATCCACTTGCATGCGATTTCTGCCTGATTTGGAGTTTGAAGGAGAAGCTCCGAAGGAGAATTTTTAACTGCGAATAACTGCGGCAGCTTCCAGAAAAAGGCTTCTCTACTTGCTTTGAAGAGTGAATTGCATGATGTGACTTTTGATGATGTGATGTGACATTGCATATCCCCCCCCCCCCCTCGTGTTAGAAGCACGAATGTGCAATGGCTTCAAAAAAAAGGCGGAAAGGACGTTCGAATGTTTACTCTACCCACGTATTTACTACCTATGGAAGGTATTTTTCTAAAATCTTTGTAACATGTGTTTCAATAGGGGATAAACATTCGTGTTTCAGGCCAAAATTAGCAACATCAGGTATAAAACCAGCTGATAAAACAGAAAAGAAAAATGTACATATTCGTTCTTCTGCGGGGGACGATATCATCCGAAGGAATATGCAAAGAATTAACTACTTTTTGCTGTAACTATAATGTATAGATTTTTTTATAATTTCACTTCAAGTTCTTGGAAACGCATCTTATACAATGCGTTTATTTTTTATCGATGAAATTTAGTTTTATCAAACTATCTATAAAAATTTATGATATACTGATGATCATCTGAAGTTTGATGAGTTGATATACCGCATTTTCCTGCGTATTGCTGGCATTCTTCCAATTAGAAAAAATATCCAAATACCGTGTAGAACTCAGCCTCGTCATTCATGTTGCAAGGGGTTGTGCACATTTATTAACATAAAAAAATTAACTTCTTATATGGGCACCCTGTGCTCGGAGACCCCCTGTGCACTTAGAAACGTGATTTTGTTTTCCTTGGCCTCAGGAGAAACAGGACAACGACTTTGTAATAGCGTTTCTAATTGCACAGGTTGTCCGTATAAAAAGCTATTTTTTATTTCAATAACTATACAATCCATTGCAATTTGAATGGTGTATCTGAAGTCCACACATTATTTGGGTACTTTTTTCTAATTGAAAATATGCCTCTTGGATCAACGGTTCTCGAGTACATTGCGATGCATGCTGTCAGCTGTGCACCCTTTTTATATCGCGTTTCATATCTGTCATTTTCTTTTTTTCATGAGAGGCGGAACAGAAATGAATAATTTAAAACTAATTTCTAAACAAATAATTTATCAGCGACTGTGGCAACGGGTTGAAGATGCCTGACACATAAAAGAATGAGATTTTCGCCTAAGCCGGTGTAGACAATATCATGATATTTTTCCGCGATTTTCCGAAATTTTCATCTGTACACAACGTGTCGCCACGGATTTTAAGCAATCAATTACGGTGCATTCGGTATTTTTTAAAGCAAAGATTTTCAACGTTTGAGTTCATTCCGAAGCCTCTCGGTGGTTACGAGATTGTTTCAAAAAACTAAAACCAACATATGAATACGTTTCTAATATAGATATCGTCGAACACCCGATTTGATTTCTTTTTATTCGTCAAATCCAGGAAACCTGTTTATCGGGATTGAGATTAACACAATTACAAATACAATTTTTTTTTTTCAAATATGCGTTGGATCGAAGAATGTAAAATCGTGCTCCGCTTGTATTTTTGCAGATTTGATATCACTGAACCCCTGAAAAGCTCTTGTGGAACTCCAGGGTTCCACGAAACACCAGATGGAAAGCTAAGAACAACCGTAAACGTATAATATCGGTTGTTTTTATAACATTTTGCTATATTCGCTCTTTGCCATGAGCACACGGCTCCTCCTTTTAAACTCTGACGAATTCTTCCGTTGGATAGCTTGGTGAAATATGGATTAGTAATAATAATATGTATAGCTACATAAACCCACATATTCCCCTCTTTTCCTACACGGATTTCCAACAAGTTTCTCCACCAAAAACTGTACCCCTACAGCGAGAACAAATTTCAAGAAAAATACTGTTTTCTTCCGAGGTATTCACATTTGGTATTCTCTGCCACTGAGTGTTCGAAATGTATCCTTAGCATTGTTCAAAATGGCTGCATTCAACCATCCTCTGGATGGAAATCCCTTGGAATGAACAGTGCGCGCGTGCTCGTCTGTACATATATGCAAAAGTACTTCTCGTTATCACTGATAAGAGGTTTTCTTTTCCTTCAACCCCTCTTTCTTGCCAAATAACTATTTTCTTTAAATCCTATCTCTGCCTTCTTTGTTTCTCCCTTTACATTCTGCTTTTTTCAGCATCTTTTCTGCATATCCAAACTGTTGAAGTGACAATACCGGATTTTCTAATCAGCATGTGGTCTTCCATTCCTGTCCTTATCAGTACCTCTACTCTACTTTGACCACACGTTTTTATCTTTCCCCTCACATCAACACGCCTTGTGAAGTGACTCACTTGGTGATTCTTAATTTTTTTTTTCTTTTCGCTGACTCGTTCTTCTGAACTAATTATATAACCAATTATGAACTTTTTACAGAAACTCAGATGAAACTCCTTTGATTGTGAAAGCAACTTTACTTCTGTTTCATTAACTGCAGTTAGTAAGGTATTGCAATAGCAATGTCACAATAACAAATTAATCAATGGAAAGACAATAAATAAGATTTAAACAAATATAATGAAAGGAAAAGATAATTTAACCCGATATCAAATTGATATATCAAATAATAAATGAATCGACAAGTAAATTAAATGGAAACAATAATTCGATTTGGTTATGTAGCTAGTCTACATCAAATGTAGATTCTATTTATTTTAATTTTTACTTTTGTCTAGTTTTTTCTCTCCCTTCTATATTATTAACAATTTGTCATTGAATTAACATGGAAAAAAATGTTAGCATAAAATTCTATTATATAGGCTTTTGACTGCCATAATTCACTTTTTAATTTTATTAATACAGTGAAACTCCTCTAAGAAAAGTGACCACCGAATAGTGGTTGTATGACACGAAAAGCACATTTCAGGGGACGTGTCAAAATAACGTTTTCATTTCACAAAAAAATATTTTGCTCAATTTACTTGCAGTGCCCACAAAACAGATACATATGCAGTGAAATCACACTACAAAAATACTCGATGTAACGATAAATCGCTCTACAATGGCATTTTTCAAATATTGTTTGGAACTGCCTATATTCTAATGTTAAACTTTTCTGGATACAGCGATATCCTGTACTATGATAAAGCCCTTTATTTTTTAGGAGGATTTTGAAAAACTGTTACAACTTTTATTATTTTTATTTATTTTTCGCTCGAAATATCCTTCAGAATATGCTTTTAACTCATTTTACATGTTTCAGTTCCTCCGAGGACGTCTAATAATATCGGTGTTGAGTATCACCTAATCACTAAAAGTGCTCGGCATTGCTATTTTTTGTGCGATACACCAAACTGTATTGTGATAAACCCCTTTACAGGAGCAATACACATCTAACTGAATTTCTTTTATCAGCTAATCAATTAAAATATTTTGCAGCGAATAAATACTCAAAAGCGCAAATTTGCGCCGATCCGAAAAGGTATTTATGCTGATGTACAGGGTGTCCATAATTAAAAGACCCATAAAAGATATAGTGAAATTTAACAAACTTAACGAGATGTGATTGTGCATAACGATAGAAATATCACGCTTAACGTAGAATAAATACATGAATGAACCTATATACCATTGGTTTAATGGCCAGATAATTATTTTCGCTAGTCGTCCAATAACAGTTTCGACGGTTTCCATCACATCTAAAGAAATTATCTATGATCGTTAATAGTCAATACACAAGTACCTTTTACTCTAACCCTCATAACAATTCGCCTCTCACGGTGTTTCATTCGATTCACTAGAGATGAATGTACATTTAATTAATGCAGTAAATCTCTCCGAAATACTTCATTTCTCAGAGATAGTAGATAACTCTATCCCTCGTCTTTCGATACCGGAGAGAAAGTGCTCAAATAAGGCTATTCTCACTAGAGAACAAGTATTTCATCATTTTTCGTCAAGCAACAGTATTATTATTCCCGAAAGAAGAAGAAGACTGAGGATCGACTAACATTAACGCTGATATCGAAAAGCCTGGAGCAAAAACTAGCGATGACTAAACTTTTGCAAGAAGCCTGAAGTGAATCGTAAACATCGTCGGCATTATTCTCTCTTAAGATAAGACCAAAAATAAGAAAAATCGTTCATTTTTTTTTTCAAAGTTATTATTTTTTCTTGCTAGCAAGTAGATGCCGAACGAGTTGAAAGTCATGATAAATCGAAATATTGTTGCCACCACGCGAGGCGACTCTTGCTGCTGCTGCTGTCTGTAAGATAAAGGAAATCGATAAACAAATACATAAAACCGATAAAAACAACTCATGGAAGTTGATGGAAGTATACACGTATACAAGCCTGTATATATATATATATTATATGTTCTCAGGCAAAACATTATACCATTTTTATTTTATCTCCGGAACAAAACGGCTTCTTAATCGCAGCTTTTCCTCGCCAAAAAAAAAAAAATGAAAACACGGCAGCTTAACCAACGGCAATAATGAAAATATTTCTTGTTTTTTATGATCGAGAAATGTATAATGTATTCATAATTACTCGATTTTTCATAGAATGTATTCTAAATGTCATTTCAGAATCATACAGGAAAATCCATTACGAAAGCTCTCGAATGACTTTCCTGTTGTTTACGCGGAGGCTTGTTGAGTTTTCTGGGATATCGCCAGATATTCTATTATATATTCATTATTCTTTGGGGCTCTATACTAGGGAAAAAAGCTAAGTCTTAAAAACATTTCAGGATTTTTTTTTTTAATGTTAGATATTCATGACGTGAGAATGTTCGTTCATCTGTAATATATATGCCATATCCGAACTTTAAGTTTGAACTGTTTATATCTTTAACACTCGATATTATTGGAAAATTACAGTCGATCTATTGCTCGCGTTATGCTCGGCCACTTATTCGAAAATAAGAGAGGACCAAGGCACACACACACACAAAGCAGCTAATCCGAAGCCTCTTCTGTTTCAACGAATCAAAAAAATTATAATAATAATTTATTTTCCACTGGACAGATGCTATGGAGTTTGATGTAACATTGGCTGTTCGCCATGTTTACCGGCTTTATTGGAAACATGCTAACAACGGACGAGAGAGTTAATGCTGAATAAATCAACCGTTCACAACGTATAATTTTCAGAGTCATTTTATTATCCACTAATACAAGATATACGGAAAACCGGACGTTGCGTAAAGATTCAAATTTTTTTTTGGGAAGATTTAGATTTTATTTCTTAGAAATAAAAGTCATCTCTGCCTCAAACCCAATAAACCTCGAAAATTCTGGAAAAGGGCCTGACAAAGATCTGGGCCGAGGGAAAGCTCCGCCCCAGTATGTGCAGGTTAGATTAATTTCATAAGGATGGTGAATTGATACGTATGACGCACCTAAGTTTATTTGTTGATCATTTCTGTCTCACCATGTTAATTTCACACACACGAGGGCCTCAAACTCGGTCTGTCACTATTGACACAATCTACAACACTGAATTTGTTCTGAGAGATATTGCAGTGACTTTAGGATGATTTTGGGGTGCTGATTTTGAATCTGTATTAGTTTTGTCAGATTCAATGGAACTCAAACCCCGGGAACCCCCGTATGCCGGACGAGTGCTCCAACCACTAAGCTACAGAGGAGATACACAATTTCTTCCTTAAGTGTGAGCCTGCATATGCTGGACGTGACCATGTAATGGACATTGATCATTGAAGAACCGGACACACTCCGCTTCTCATTTCAGAGAGATATCAAAGCATTTCCGGAGGATGGATGTATTTGGAAATTTATTCATTTCCATGCAATGGACAGTGACACGACCAGGTGGCTAAATGCATATGACATGATGTCGTTTCCCACTTATTTATGCAAGATATACAGAAAAGTGGATGTTGTGTAAAGGTTCCAAGTAGAGATGAATTTTCCAAACAAATAAAATCAACATCTGTCCAAAAAATCAGAATCTTTACACAACATACACACATACAGTTTTCAGTATACCTTGCATGAACATGTGGAGAGCGACATCATACCATGTATTCATTAACAGTTAAGAATTAATATTTTTTATAATTTTAGTTTCTCATCATTTTCTGAATGTTATTGCGATACGAATATCTGGAAAGAAAAGTTAGTTGTATCCTCTGAGAGAGAATCGAACCGTAGTCCTCTTTCCAAAGATATCTTATAGGCATAACATCCAGAAAATATCTATCCTAATGTATTATGGGCCAAAAAAAAGTCTTTTTAATAGCATTTTTTGCTATAGCGCTGCATTGCCTACGCATGTAAGGCTAGTGACTCTAAGGAAGATATTTTCGTCTAAAAAAATGTAGAAAATTATAATAGATAAATATGCATAATCATGCTCTTATGATATCCAAGCTCACATAGCCAATACCTCGCATATCTTCAAGTAGTTATTCGTGAACAAGTCCCACTGAAGCCCACCCCCCCCCCCCCCCTCTAGAATTATAGGCACTTCATTTATTTATTTTACTCTCCTATTTATCACACCAGAATAGTTAAACAATCCTCTGCAACTTCCATTCGATTATTTACATGATCTCGATTTGAGTTTATATAGTGCCAGAGTTACCAAAATGAGCTCTTCTTCTGATCATAGACAGAGATGATGTTTTCTACCCAGAAAAAAAAAATGAGGATAAGACTGCACTACAGTTATCCCATCGGTATGACGCAACAATGATTAACCCTCAGATGCTCCCATCATTTCCAGATGATGAGCGTAGTAGCCTATCTTACTCTTTTTTTGATGATCTGAATTTTTTTTTCCTTATTAACATGAAGTTCTAAAAATAACGTAAATGATGTACGCATATATATATATATTCTACTTTGAAGGTGCACATAAAAACATTTATCAATGAAGGGACTATATTTTGGTTCCGTCAAATACAGGTTTTCACCTTATACTATGCCCGTCTTAAATAGGTTTCACTTTATTTGCAACGTATGAGTTGAGTGCTATCTATATTTCACAAAAAACAACTGAATAAAAGGAAATTTTTTTACACTGCCGTTTTGAGAGAACCATTTCTCGTACTATTCTCCTTATCTTAAGGGTTGAAGAGAAGGAATATTCATATCTCATAAATTGCTTTTTTTTGAAAATCCCCAAAAACAAACCGTCATCTCCTTATCAATATTATTCAACTGATCATTGCAAGTAGACCACACTCTTGCAATACACTATTCTAACAATATCAACTAGATTGTAAGAATAACATAATAATTAATTTAGAATATTTTTTTGTGATAGAATCAATAAAATACAATATGTTATAAAGGCAAATTATATCATTCTAATCCATTCAGTCTTGTCTAGAAATGAAGTTGATGACGTTTCAATATTTTTCAGAGGAAATTTCGAAATGTATATAATCGCCTAAATTACAAGATTCAATTAAATAAATTGAAGATTCAAAGTCAATTCCCAAATGTAGAATATTTTCCAATCGTTCCAGTTATTTCCATGAATTCAATTACGCAACATTCAACCTGATTTACGAAGTCGTTCCAATATTTATCTTAAATATTCAAACATTATTGATTTTTTTTTTCATTCAAAGACAACAATTTGTACCGAATGGAGTTGATAGGAACATTTCTGTTTGGATGTCTTAATTATAAATATGTACGGAAATATTTTTGTTTTTTTTTAGAAAAAGAGTGAAGAAGGGTAGTTTTAAATGAAAAGAAAAACGTCAATTCAAAATTTTTTCTTTCATCAGAAAAAAATGGCCATTTACGATGAAAAAAAGCTTTCTTTGAACAGCCATGTACTTTGCATGTTTGACGTCATCATATTTCTTTAAAAAAAAAAAATATTTTTTTAATAATACTCTCGAACCGATATTTTCGAATGCAATTTTTTTTCATAATTATATGTATAAAGAAAGAAAGAAAAATGATGAATTTGCTTTTTTTAGAATACTTTTCACCGCAATTATGAGTGCTTTTCCGTTGATGAAGAAATCTGATGATTGCGAAATTAGTGAACATCTGACATGTTTTTGTTTCTACATGTTTTTTTTTTCCTTTTTCTTCTTGTTATTCCCGCTCTACTTAACATCATTCTTCCTTCACTATTTTTTTCAATTACTCAAAAATTATTTTTTATCACTATTAAAAAAAAGTTTTTTTTTCCTTATGTCCATTATCCCCAAAAAGATATCAACACGTTTTTTTCACTGTTTTTAAACGCATATCAACGGCCTCGGAGATAACTCTTTTTATCCCTTTTTTCTCTCCATTTGTGATTTCTTATTTTCTTCTAATTAGGAAGAATTTTTTTAAAATCGCTTTTATGTATTTAAAAAAAAGTTTATCGATAGTAAATATGAAGCTTATTCTGTCAGTTTATCAATATATTTTGGTGATGTAATAATGCGATTTCATAGGAAATGTTTTATAATTTTTCGATGATCAGGATGCTTTCTTAGAAGAAAATGTTTTTTGTTTTTCCTACCGCATCTATGAAGGTGGTATATGATCACTTTATATTTCGATGATACCATGTACAAGGTGAGTGTTAAATAAATTCACCTATATAGAGCATATATACAACTGTCAAAAAAAATTGTCGAATCGTTAAATTTGCTTTTCACATACATATAGTTGGCCCTGCTTAATCGAGTAACAGATAATCTCTGATACAACGCTTATACTGGTAAAATTCTCTCTGTGGAACCAAAATATCTTCCACAGAGACAATGTTAAAGTACCACTTTAATGTGATATTTTCTAAAACTTTTCACACACACACACCCTAATCGAATATGGGCGCGGTGGCCCAGGTCGATAAGATATTAGCCTAAAGTACCAAAGAATGTTCAGAGGTGTCGCGAGTTCGATACCCGGTTCGTCCTTGTCAGAAAACTTTCCTCTGACACAGGGGTACAATAAAAACGGCGACATGACCACAAAAAAAGATTGCTACCACAGGAAGTACCACATCGAGGGGTTAGCGCACCAACCTCTCGATGAGTATAAAAAAAATTGCCGTACGTAATCGGCAGTAAATTGTAGGTCCCGGTCTAGTTAGCCCTCGTGTGCAGAAAATGACCGTGGTGCAACAAAAATGATCAAACTAATCAAATATTCGAATTCACACGACAACCGTAAATACATATCAACCACAATCTACGTAATATTTTCATTGAACGAAACATCCAAAAATTAAATTAAATATGTGATGAACAGTTAAAATTTATCAAAAATTCGGAATTGGTATCCCGTAATATCGTTACCTTTAATACATATTATTATTGCATTTTATTTTTGTTTAGTTAATAGAGGGCGCAGAGTTTTCAAATAAAATAAAAACTAATTAAAAAATCTGCACAAAAGCCATGGCTTCATGCGTTGCAACGTCCTATAATTTAAAAAAATTTTCTCAAAGAGCAAGAATCAAAAGATAGATTGAAAAATTTGAATGCAGTAATAATAATAATAATAACTCAAACTGAAATCGCCAATCGTGTATAAAAGCATTGCAAAAAATGTGAATGGAATTGAAGATTTGCGAAAGAAAGAACGGCAACTCGTGATGAGAAAACGGAAGAGGGAAATCTAATTTCCACGGTGGTGACTAATTACAATGGTTTCATGCTGGAAAGCCAAAAATGCATAAATCAACCTCCGCATAATTATACAAAAACAGAGAAAATCGCCAAAGGTTTTGAAAACTCCAAAACTATAAAAACATATAATATGATAATTATATATATATATTGAAATTTCGTTTCTGTTGATTTTCTCTCTCAGTATTGGGCTAATTTGCTTTTTGAATTAATTTCAGCTTATATAGGGATATATCACATTATATATGTCTTTGGCGCTGTTATTGGTATGCTATTATTAATATTTTTAAAACTTAAAATCTGATATTTAATTCATTCTGCTCTGATGTATTTCTCCTCGGACGATATGATAATAATATACACAGTATATTTTTTTCAATATAAAATCTATACTACGGTGAGAAATTGCAATCTAATTGTGCCCCCGCTTAATCGAATATTTTGTGCGAGAATCTTTGATATCCGTTCAAGTGGGGCCGTCTGCACTATTCATAGGAGTCACTAGATAGAGTATTATTATAAATTTAAAAAAAAAGTATTGAAAAAATCAACCGATAGAGGAGGTATTCACAACAACGTTCATATATAGAGAATCCATTATATCCTAAAACACTTAAAAAATTTTGAGAACATGGAAAAAAAAGTTTTTCTTTTGTTCAGCAATGTAATCATTTCACTCCCAAGAAATCGGTTGTGGAAATCGTTCATTGCGGGCCTTTTTCCCGATGGTTTAGAGCAGGGCTTTTCAACGCATGACCCGCGGGTCACGTTTGACCCTTGGGGATGTTGTTGTGGTCCACTACCCATTGTCAGAAAATGGGATTGAAAAAAAAGGCGATTAGTTCTAGAATAAATGAAACAAATAATTTCAGAATTAGTGAGAAAAAACAACAACTTATAAATAAATGAGAAATTGTGTAAGTTGTGATAGAAATTATTGCATAATTAATACATAGGTAATTGCATAGTTATTGAAATAATTGATTCAATAATAATTTAAATTGGTTTCAGATTAAAATAAGTCATGATCAATTGAATTAATAATTAATCATAAACTTTTTCCAGAATCGGTGAAAAAAGTGATATCAGAACTAATCAAAATTGATTTTTCATAAAAATAATAATAATTTCAGACTAATTAAAAATCTTTAATTCTTTTTGCCCCATTATAATTCGGGGCTCCATCTACCCCCTTCCTTCCATTAAGATATCACTGTAAATTTTCATTATTCCACGTGTCTTTGATTTCACGAGTATAAGCCCTTGAAAATCTGTGTGTGTAGATTCTTCTTATAGTTATAAATATCTTAATTTGAGTTGGTGGCCTGCGGGCTTCTTGTGCAATTTCAATCAGGGCTAGCCTGTGCCTGAAAGTTTGAATTGAAGACCTTTTAGACACAGACGTGTTTAGAGCATAGGTAGTGGTACGCCATCTCTCGTGCTCAGGTGTAATTTATTTCTCTGTAAAAAAGTTCTTATGGGGACTAAATCGGTTTGAGATTTATGAAGTTCGGGGTCGTTTACTGGTTGTTTTAAATGTTTTTTGACCGAGTTCAAAGAAGAGGTTTATAAATGACTAAATTATTTAGCTAATATTATACAATAAATATCTTCAACATTATAGTGTTTACGTACATGCAATAATAAATAATGTGTGCTTATTTCTCTTGTTTCGCTACGCTTAACAAGTTGAGAGTTGCTTTTCCTCTTCCAGGCTATCGATAACTAATTCACGTCAGTCAAACTCAAGTAACATCAATTATAAGACAGCGGAGTTGAAGGAAACATGGCCAAACATTGAGGTATGTGATGCCATCATAATTCTGGGTCACACAAAGGACACGTATCCGTCTAAAATTCATCATCGAATTATTGAGGCGTAAGGCTGCATCGTCGTGTCACGAAAATGGGTTAATTATGGTGCTCCGTCTATGACAACACGGCAGTAAATATGACAGAGAACAAGATGAGCAAGTCCAACAAAGACGGTAATATATGCTGTACTCAAGGTCTGGTTCAAGAGGCCAGATGCATTCAACTGAATGGTACCATCATAAACTAACGTCACATTTACATGCGAAGTCGTAGGCATAAATTCCTTAAAATTATTCCAACTATTCAGATCACCAATGCCTGCGTCATAGGTCTGAGTACGCATGACAATGAAAGGCATGGGATCCAAGCTATTCAAAATTCGGCTTGAAACACTCGGTACAATAACACCACATGATCATAATATACCATAAGGTGATGAAAATGAGAGCATAGACACCCTTGATATAGAGGGCAACAAACTAGCCACAAGTTTTCGAATCTACGTGTATATGTAACTCTTATGACTTCTCTACGGGTTAGAGGTGAAACAGAGATGAAACAATTCTAATTATTGCCCAATATTCATAATTTTTGACTGATATCATCATTTTTTTATATTTGGCATGATAATAACAAAACAATATCATAATTTTTTGATGATAATTGCTTCTTTACAGCGGCAATGGCGGGATATGTTCCTAACTCGATGCCTTTGATTTCGGCGACCCCGAAAAATATACCGCCTCCTTAAAAACCCTCTCATTTCGGCAATGACGAGCCCACACAACCTTGTAAAGACCTCTCGTTCGTAAAAAAAAAACATATTTTTCTTTCTTTCCCTCAACCTATCAATCAACTGCCAGTGGGCGGAGTCAGCTTTTGTTCAAAGTCTGTTAACAGATGGAGAGAGATGATGCTTTTCCTTTTTCCGTTCGAGGTAGTATAGGATTTTACGCACAGCATACATAGCAGAAATATACACAGCAAAAGAAGACGGTAGTTATTCTCATCTTTGTTTTTTATTATTATTATTTCCAGTACTGGGGGGCATTTATCAGCTCACGCGATCCGGGAAAAAATATTCTTCTCAATATTAAGTAGAAATTTCTAGAAGGATTAGTGATTTTCACGGAAGCGGTTACAGTGCGGATCAGAAAAAAATGTAAAAACCGCTTAAAGTATTAAGTAATCCTGAGTGAGAGGGAGGAAATATTTTCTTAGTAACATACAGAAACACACTAGATTAGACACTAAGTCGATAACTCACCCACTCACATGGTCACTCATACGGTTGCTCATACCGTCACTCACTTGGTCAGTCATACGGTCACTCATACCGTCACTCACTCACCTAATTCCTCATGCAGTCACTCATCCACTCGGTCGTTCATACGATCACTAAATCGCTCACTCGTACGGCCACAACCGGGCACTCATGCGATCACTCAATCCCCTCATATGGTCACTCACCCATTCACTTGATCGTTCATTCAATCACTGCAACAGTTGTGACCAAAAGAATGTGTCACAACATACTATGCAGCGGGACCTTTCGCTAATAAGCCTGTGTTCTAATCATAGTCTAGCCTAATGAAATGTTTCTCATATTGTAATGGCTAATTGTGTGTGGTGTACGTATTTAGACCACGTATCCGAGTGCAGCTTGGTTAAAATAATTGGGGTTTTTCCTTAATTGAAACACTTATGGATGGGTACTATTCCTTAAATGTTGGGGGGGGGGGATTATTTTCTTTAGAAATGCATATGAACTTCACCATCAATACGCATCAGGATTGCTGCAGTCATTATCTTCCCGACAAGATAAATAAGGCGACGAGAGAATAATCCCTGTTCAATGCATCTTCCGAAAGACAGACTGCTCCGTCAGTTTCAGGACAGGATCGAAGTACGCCATCTGCAGTGACTATAGTTTGACTCTCTATAGGTAATCCATAAATACCTCTCAGTACGGTAGCGGTCAAACTGTGGAAGGACACACACTCTCTCGCTCCAATTGTACCTTCTTCCGGTGGGAAGGTGGATGATGTACGGGGCTTTAAAAACAGGTTGGCCCTCGTTACCTGATAGAGGCACGCACAATGTGGCTTCGAGAGATAATATCTCTAACCTTCACGGCGCACAAATATCCATTTGAAGTTCGAATCCATTCAGAAAATGATGAATGACTCGAGAAACTCCTATAGAAATCAATTGCTCACCTACTAATATATCTAGCCATGCACGCAACTTGGTAAAATTCCATTGCCACGTTTAACCAATAGCCGTTCAGCTCAAAATGTTTATTTTGATGAACATATCCCAATGGATGAAGCGTATATTACGTAAACTATAATGTTCTACATAATGTAGATTCACCATGTTTTTTGTCTACATTTCATAAGCTGAAACAATGATTTACTGTGAAAAACTCCTCACAAGGAGCTTTTGAAATGCAAATCACGATTTTTTATGGTTCAATATGATTACAATCAGTAATCAGCAATAGCGTCTCTTTCTCTCTCCACACATTTGTTATTTAAATACTCTCTATGAATTCTAACTGGTGTGTTTTTTTAATTATTTTATTTCTTTCTAATTCCGGATAGTGGCGCGGCGCTTGATTTGAATGCATCTGTTAGAGGAAACTGCGCTTAACATGGAGTCTTCTCATATTATAGTTGGAAGTTTTCTTTGGAACAATGGAACTTCTGGGACTCTCTTTTACTGACCGTCCATAGCCCCGGTCTATACTTATATAGGTACGATGGTTTCCATAACTGTGCGGGTGCGAAGATAAATCCAGGAAAGAAAATTCAACTGTCTCTGCAAGAAATTGGACCTATGTCCTCTAACTTGCCGGGTGAGCGGAGAGCGACATCATCTTTAGATAAGTCGCCATTTTGTGATAATGTCAGTAATGCAAGCTTTTTGGCCTGAATTAGGTCTGGCTGTCCATGTATCGACACTGCCACCAAATCGTGACTTATCCAAAGATGATATTACTATCTTCTCAGCGCACACGAGCTCTAAGGATGGAGGGCTCACCCGGAAAGTGAGATGACGTGGGTTCCATTCCCCGCAGACGCATTTGAACTTTCGGACTTTTATAGGTAGTTACCGTTTCAATCCTGAATAAAAGTGAGTTTATGGGACTATAAACTTCCTGGACACCTCCTTCTATACCTACTGAGATAGGTAAACACATCTACCGAAATATATGTATATATGTATATAACTACCGTAAACTCTTGACTACCCGGCATTGTTTAAAAACAATAATACATTAATGAATTGCAATATAACCTTTGAAATCAGCACTACACGTGCATGGATGATATCATATTACGTCCCAATTAGGACATTGTGAACTGAGTACGAACATTTTTGTCAACAAGGGAGCCTTCTGACCTTCCACCTATAACAATAAATTAAGGGGGAGGGAGATTAAGGGGGGGGGGGAGAATGACCTGTTTCAACCGTAGCTTCAATATATGCAAAAGGACAAAACTTTCGACCGAAAAAATTGATAATATAAACCAGACAAGTTCTGATAAGTGTGAACGAATTGGTTTCCCGTGCTATGATACCAGACCGTTACGCACTTCACGAAAGTGATAACGATACTCGAATAATAATATTATTCATGATCCTAATAAATGGCGCCCACTGTATATACGCATAAATTGAAGTAGGATAAGCTGTTATCTTTCGGATTGCTTTCTTCGAATCATTTCCTTTGATCTTAATGATGGGTTTAATTTATTTACATTTAGTCACGTACAATGAATGAATGACTCCAGGACTCTGCCACTGGACTAATCCCGTTGCCGAGATCTCTTCCAGCCCACCTTCGTGGCATAGTCTGGAGCAGAATGTGTGTACCTAACAGTCTCAGTATGTATCTATATAGTGTTGAGTCTGATATTTCAGTGTTGCCATCTACATTTCAAATTGTGAATGGAATGTAATAATTGGATATTTGTACCATTGTAGGTCTTGTAGGTCTTTTGTTCTTTGTGGCGAGAATTTTGAAAGGGGAGATCGGCTAGCATTCGGACCTGGGATCTGGGAACCACATAAAACGAATTTCAGCCCACCAACATTGTAACGCCGGTGGGGTTTAAACCCGGATCATCGCGATATGAATCCGTCACTATGACCATTCGACCACCGCAGCGGCATTTAGGTACATACAATAATTAGAAAAAGCCGGTCCCTTATTTCAAAAATGTCTCTCCGCAGAGAGCAGCTACACCTTCAACACGATAACAACATGAAAATGTAGCATTTGTCATTTTTCACTTCAAAATATGGAAAGCAGATGACAGCACAACTATAACACAAAACATGCGTAACTCGGATAACATAAACACGCTACTTTGAACACATATTCTGGATCATGATATTCGTTGGGAATTTCCTAAAGAAATGTTTACGACACGTGCGTTGAAGTAGTTGTAGAATCGATGCGAATCATTCAAAATGTCTCCGAAGCATCGAGCTTATATTACTGGAGGGAGCATCCAGCCGCCAGACGTCGTCTACATCTAATGCAAGGATACCACGTGACTCGGTGCAAACAAACACGATCCCCCTTAGGGATCAATGTTAAAATTGCCGATTTTACCATGGAAATGCGAAAATTTATGAGGGTTTTCCGCCGCATCAATAATTTTAAAAATTGAATTGAATTCTTGATTTTTGAAATATTGAGTTCGCTTAGAGATACGAAGCCCAGAAAATTAAATTTAAAATAATGAGCCAGACCCACTTTTGAGGTGGATATCCATGCAATAACATTGATTTCAGCCTCTTATTTATATCTTCTCAAACACGAAAATGAAAATTAATGTTTCCGTATTGTCTTATACTATCCACTTGCATCAATACATATAGTTTAGGATGTTTTGGAATTAATTATGGAATTATTTCTTTATTAATTATTATTTATTTCATTACTTCTGGAGTAATTGCTTTAATCAATTCTGGATTTGTTTCTTTCATTAATGCTGAAATTACTTCTTTCATCGATTTTGGAATTATCTCTTCCATTAATTCTATAATTTTTCTTTCATTATTAATGCTTAAATTATCGCTTTCATTTATTTTGGAACTGAATTTATCTGTTTCATGAAAACTAGAATTTTTCTTTCATTAACTCTGGAATTAACACTTTCATTAACTCTGGAATTAACACTTTCATTAACTCTGGAAAGCTAACACTTTCATTAATTTTTGAATTATCTTTCATTAATTCTGAAATTATCACTTCCATTAATTTTGAAATTATCGATTTCGTCAATGCTGAAAGTATCTCTTTTATTAATTCTGGAATTATCTTTAATTACTCAAAAAATTGTTCTCAAATTGTTTCAAAAATGCTTGATTAAAGCTGCGGAATTTAATTTATATGGGCCCATAATTAATTTCAAAGCATCCTAAAAACTATATGGATTGATGCAAGTGGATAATATAAGACAATACGGAGATATTAATTTTCATTTTCGTGCTTGAGAAGATATAAATAAAAAGCTGAAATTAATGTTATTGCATGGATATCCACCTCAAAGTGGGTCTGGCTCATTATTTTATATTTGATTTTCTGGGCTTCGTATCTCTAAGCGAATTCAATATTTCGAAAATCAAAAATTCAATTCAATTTTTAAAATTATTGATGCGGTGGAAACCCCTAATAAATTTCCGCATTTCCATGATAAAATCGGCAATTTTAACATTGATCTCTATGGGGGATCATGTTTGTTTGCACCGAGTCACGTGTTCTTCCGACGAAAGATGTTGGAGGACACCTTTCTCAGCACTGAGAAGGCGGAGGCCGCTGACGTCATGCTCCCTCCAGTAATATAAGCTCCGAAGGGTATAACACCAACCAGCACAACTTTAAAAATCAATTTGTTAGTTTCGATTTTCTGGTGAGTTTCCCTGTTTTTGTCTTTTTAGAGTATAAAAAAAATAACTTTATTCAAAAGTATGTAATTGTATAAATTTGCATTTTTTTTTCAAATAACAGATGCCGGTTGAAGGATAATGATTGTTCGGAGAAGATACATGTAATAGTCTTAGATAGGCTTGGGGGCACATTGGCGGTCGGCTGAATTTGATTTCCTGCGGTTTTCCAACTTCGAAGCGCAAATGCGAGCCGTCTTCCATTTGAGAAAGTCTCTCCGTAGAGTTCAGGCAGCACCACATCAGAACTCAAGCACTCACCATCTTCACTCCAATATATGGTAGGCAGATAGAAGCACCAGCAAGAACACAAATAAGCACATCACTGACAACATAAATATGCTAGCGCCACGTGCCCTCACACTCGCAACACAGCACGTTCCGGCATGCAATGATTCGTTAGAAATCCCGCTCAGGAATGTTTAAGAGGCGCATGCACGTTCAAGTAATGTAGTCTTAAATATGCTGGCAAAGATTTCCAATCAAACAGGTTGAGGAATAAGTAATTTAATCACAAGTTTTTTTGTTTTTTTTTTCAAAAGCAGATCGAATCTCGAATGCGTCTCCTGTTATAACACCTTCAATTACGGTCTTCATTTGGTGCCGAACTGTCACTGATGCAGTTTTTGGACATCCTTCCCCTCTCGTTTCTCTTCTGTCCGCCGAAACGCTCGATATCCATCGCCAGTTTCAGGACGGTATCGACCAGTGATGTTACCCGAAGATATCGGGATATTATCCTTCGAGTTCTTTGTGAAATCGGTTTGCAGAAGTCAGAATCTTGATACGGGTGGCACACACGCAACCCTTCTTCTCCCTCTGACTACTCTCTCTATTTTGCCCATACCTTTTTCATCATTGACGATAAAGACTTGCCATCGATCGGTCTTGTCATCTTCCCCCTCTACTCGTTTCTCTTCAGGAAATGATATCTTCTACTACTACCACTATTACTAACTCCCCCCCCCCCTTCACCGTCATATTCATCATCACTATACTCGAATGAACGTTCAGTATTAAGGCAAGTCCGGAAAAAGAAAATCAATTATGATTATCACTCGTGTGTCAGTTGTCTCTGATAAGCTAATTGAATATTTTCCTTTTGCTTGCCAAAAATATCCGCCTTGTGCCATTCCGATTATAATTTCCGTTCCGGATGAAGGGGCGATTTCTGTTCCGAAATTCTTGCTTAAGTTTGGACATTAGCTTATAATGGTCGAATCCATTAAAACGCCATCTTTCTTCTTCAGTTTTAAGTGGAAGCAGTCGTTCAGACTTCCCTGAAAGGCTAGATTGCTGATTTATTTTCCCGGATTCCCTCCCTCTCTTTCATTAAATGAAACAATACTGAATCAGAGTTAGTGATGAATAAACGTTCCGCCTAGTAGTAAAGAATAGGCGTACAGTGTCTGTAATAGGTACAATAACAGTATGGATGCGGGCAGACTTCCTACACACATGATGTTGTACTTACATAACACGAAAATAAATGCATCGGCAATAATCACTGAAAAATACGGAAGACAGGTGGCAGCAACAGTGTAATACAAAATAATCATAGTTTGGCAACAAAAATCCGTTACCACCGTGCGTACATTCAGAACATACATTCCAACATATACCAATTCTTTAGAAACTTGAAGGAATATTTGGGGGAGTACAGGTTACTTCATTTATTTGAAAACCTGCCGCAGGCCACGTTATTTACTGATCTCGAGCAGCACACCCCCGGTTATTTATATGCTTTGAAAATGTGCCACGGACCACTTAAGTTATCTGTAAATGTGCCACAGTCACTTAAGCTATCTGAAAATGTGCCAGCATAGTTCCCTGGAACTGATCCGCGAGATTTCTTAATTCATTTGAGAATACACCACGGGCCACTAAACTAGCACCGCGAGTCACTTTTGTAGTCTGGAAGTGTACCGCATTTTTAATTTTTACAAAATTAGGTTTTAGGTTGTGGGCCGTATCTGATCACTCCGAGAGCCATATATAGCCCGCGGGATTTCGGTTGAGCATGTACGATACGGATAAGACGTATGACTACGGATAAGTATTAGTAATAGTAATTATTATGGTGGTTGTCAAAAAATTCATGAAACCATTTCAATTATTGGCTTCACCAAAAACAAGAATGAAGTTGGATACGTCACATCAGGTGACTTCAGACGAACCTATTGTTTCTTTATAGGTGAAGTGGTCTCAAGACTGCCGTCGTCTTCTCGCAAGATGTGCGATTGCACTAGTCCACTTCCCTATAGAGGCAATGAACATTTTTCTTTCCTTAGAGAATATGTATACGCTGAACGAGACCGTACAATGAACAGTCAGTTGTTAACTATGCTAATAAGTTATATATACTCAGGCCCGTCATTTAGGAGGGGGGGGGGGCGGCTTTCGAAAATGCACTAAAAAGGGTATATATATATATAGAAATATATATATACATACATTGAGTACATGTCCTTTGCCGCCCCCCCCCGGAAAAAGTTGAAATGACGGCCCTGTGTATATACTGACCTATGTCACCAGATGAGTCCAGTCAAGTCACAATGGAGGCAGTTTGTTTATTTTCGTGCTGCGTTAAAAATTTTGTTTTAAAACGTGAATATTAGGTTATGGCAGGCCGTAAATGCGTAATTATTGTCTATTAAGTGTAGGAGTGGGGGTTCACATATGTGGAGTTGTGTGGTGGTGTGATGTAGTAAAAAAATTTGGATATTGTTAATGCCACACGTGCTATATCGGTGCAGTCGCGATCAACGGGCGACGGTTACCATCTTCCGCTATCAATGACTGGAAATTTTCAGTGACAATCGGTGTAAATTTTTCATTTGATTTGTCGGCGGGAATGTCAGCTTCAAAACGGTATGAAGATCATTCAAACATTCCAAGTAGTTCGAAGTGGATGGTATGATTACAAACTCCGGATATAAACTTCAATGGTTTTCAAGCGGTGAAGGTGAACTACATTTGAGGACAGTTTGGACATGATAGGGGTGAGTGATTTTCGAAACTTGATAGCAGAGATCATTAACCAGAACATTTGCTATAATTGAACCTGTTAATCGTTGCCATAACTCTTATAATTGGGGAGATATGATTTTGTAAAAAGAATCCAATGTCGTGTGTATGACTCGCCATTTTCGAACCAGGTGACAAGTTTTATTATACATGTAAATGGTTTTTGGACTTTCCACTGCATTTTGTCATGTTTGGTGTTTGACGTCCGGAATTGTTTCTTTAACTGATTTTCTTTTGCCATGGTAAAAGTTTTTTGACGAACATTATACTATTAATATTTTGTGAACGAATTTCATTTGGTGACCATTCAACCGGGTCACACATGTTTCTCATGCATTGGTGTTCATAATTCGTAGTGGTGTTAATAGTTTTGTGCTGAATTTTCATTTCTGAACATTTTACTATAATTTTTTGTGAACGATTTTCATTTGGCGATCATTCAGTCGAGTCGCATACATGTTTCTCATGTGTGGTTATTCGTTATAATTGGTAATGGTGTTAATAGTTTTGGACTGAACTTTCATTTTTGAACATTTTTCTATAATTTTTGTGAACGGATTGATTTTGTGACCATTCAGTCAGGTCACGCATACGTGTCTCATGTGATAATATTCTTTATAATTGGTATTATAAGTTTATTATTATGTTTATTATATTTATATGTTTCTCATGGTGTTAATAGTTTTGTACTGAATTTTCATTTTTGAACATTTTACTTTTATTTTTGTGAACGGATTTGATTTGGTGACCATTCAGTCAGGTCACGCATACGTTTCTCATGTGCTAATATTCTTCATAATTGGTAGTGCCGTTAATAGTTCTGTACTGACTATGGATAAGTCAAATAAGACACCTGTAGGGATCCCAGCTTTTGATTCAAACATGGACAAAAAAGATACCCTTGTGGGAACTTCAAATCAACCAGACTGTACAGATCACCCATTCCATAAGGACATGAACACGTCAAATCCAATACTAGATCTTGAGAGAAGCGAGCACAATGAACGGGATAAAAAGAAAAAAGACCAGAGAGATCATCCAATCAACAAGAAAGCCTCCAAAATTCACCAAGTCTTTAAAAATTTGGCCAGGTCTTTCAATGAAACCTTCAATATTAGCTCCCGTTTAGTAACATCGGAAAACTCAGATGTCTCAATCTCGTCGTCAAACTCATCGATTGGCTCCCTCTCATCTTCGTCGTCAACGTCAGACGTGGTCTACAAACTGAATTCCTGCAACTCACAAACATCAATTTCGAATAAAGCAAAGCTGATAAAACGGAAACATAAAATGGGTATTTTCAACATACAGAAAACATCTTCATTTGCGCATAATGAACAACTAGAAAAGCAAGACTCGCTCAAGTTCAGCATAGAAGATTCAGAATGTCAGAGGAGAGTCTTTCGAGCAACTGATGCCTCTAATGAACCGATTACATTTACAAGTCAAGTAGCAGTGAAAATCCCATTGACAGAAAAGACACAAAACATAGATCTTGAAACAACGGAAACGAAAACTGAACCCTCAATGGTATTGAATAATAACACTCTACATGATCTACAGACTTCCTCTGTAGAAGAAATGGCGAGTAATTTCGGGGAACAGGGCAGTGAATCAAAGACACTCCTCTCTACTGATGATCTCAATTACAATGATTCGCAAAGTCAGTTGGGTGTTTCAAACACACCACCTTCTTGTCGGCGCAAACAGCTTGGTAAACTAAATACTGACATATCTTGTGACCCTGAATCTCACTCGAAAGGAACTTCTCTCTCACTAAATACATCGACGGTCCAACAACTCAATCACTTTCCTTCGAAAATAATGGACTCATCAGTTGAATCATGGGATGAAGGCAGTTATATGGATTCTCTACCAGAGGGAATTGATTACACCGGGAACGACAAGGAACTTCAGACAATGCTTGACTTTTTAGACTTCAAGAAAGAGAAACTTGATAAAAGCCACTTTCTCTTACAAGAGAAGTCAGCAGAAATACAGAACCTCACTTCACATAAAAATTCCAAAAGTTATAAGAGTGGAAAAAAAAAGAAAAGTTCAGGTAGACAAAACGTCAAGTCTCAAGTTAAGAAAAAGAGTGAGGAGATCAATGCTGCCAATATGAACATTTCCCAAGAAACAGAAAGTTTAAAAACCTCCAAGGGAAAAAAAAGAGAACCTTGAGATAAGGGTGAAAAAACAAACTCAATATGAAGACAAACTTTGCTCTCAGATCAAGAATACCAAAAAAACTTCTCGTCGGTTAGAAACACCCAACTCCGCTGAAAAACCTGTCAGACGAAGTTCATCAAGACTTAAGGAAAAAGACAAGAACCTTGCCATATCTAGGGGTCAAGGAGGTTCTGAGGATCTCCTCAAGCCCATTTTGATAACAGAAATGCAATCCAGTGATAATTTGAGTAAAAATAATTCTGTAACCTTACCTTCTCAACAAGCATCATCTGAAGTCATATCCAAACTCAACGGTCAACAAGTATATGCACAAAAAACGATGGGTGTCACTACTTCAATCTCAAGTGATTTTTCAGCACATAAGACACTCCAACAAAATGTACACGTACTCCTGGAGGAGCTTCGGGCAATTTTGAACTCCTATACAAGTGATAAAGCCAGAGGAAATGTAGGGTTCTGCATTCCCGCTAAACAACGCAAAAGAAGCAATAAAATAATTGATGCAATCAATATCTGGGCAGACAACATCCTCAAATCTACTAGGGACAACTTCTGCCAAACAGAAATATCTTCTCCTCAGGAACAAACGCTCACTTCGACTACACCACATTTTTTTACTCAGTCTCACCAAGACCGTCTCTCAGCTCAACCACAGATCGAGAAACTTCTCCAACAGCAGATTAGCAATATGGGTGAGATGCGCAACAGAGCACCACAACAACCTCCAAAACCACAAAGAGATGTCGCCAAAGAAACTCACAGAGAGGCTGGAGTCAACACCAACATTCCAGAAGTATCGCATGATCTGCCACAATCAGAGAAAGTTACATTATCTCCATCTGCAACCACATCAATTAACACTGCAACTAGTATTAAAGCTGTCAACACCTACATCTCTGGAGTTGGAACTCGGGCAAGACTTGAACAGTGGTTAAGCAATAATTACAACCTCCCTGCAGCGTCACTGGAAAAAACCAACTCTATGATAGATTCTATTGTGGAATGGATTGAGGAGACTATAAAACAAGAACTCAGTGGTTTGACACAAACAGACTCCCCATCACCACAAGGGCCTTGAAAAACAACATGGAACTGCGAGAAAATCGGCAGAGAAGAATTTGCCCATTGTGGCTAATTCTGAAAAAATCACACAGATATCAATTCCCATACCTTCCCCTCCTCAACAAAAGGACTCTGTAATATCAAATCACGTAGATGAATTGAATGACAGTTCATCTTCATATGTCATACTTGACGAGATCTCTTCCAATACGGAAAATCCTTACCAAGAAGTCAGCTACAGGAAGAAGCAGAGGAAAAACAAGAATCGGCAGATCTATTCAGTGCTGTTATACAAGAAAAGATTGGCTCAACCACATCAAAGTAACAGTAACAACCAAATTATTATCAAAAAATTTGAGAAAAAAATTCACAACATCAGACATATTAGAAATGGTACGGCAGTTGATTGTTACACTAAAGAAGACTGTAAAAACATCCAAAGATTTATACTCAACAACCGAAGCCTCCGGCAGTACATATATGTTGTGTGCCCAGGGACCGATGGTTTTAAACAGCACCGACCTCAACCGCAAACATATGCAGGGGTTAAAACTTCAAATAACAAGAACTTTGGACGTACTTTCAATAATAAAACAACAGCAATGTATCAGAAAAATCCAAACCTCTTGGGTGATATTGTCTATGAGTCCGAGGAACAGAATTATAAGAGAGAGGCCTCTTCGGCATTCAGATTTGGATCCGGCTTGGTTTTCTACAATCGTTGTCATCTTAAGAATCATAGTGAAATTCGAAGCAGTCGTACTACATATGCAGGAATCTCTTGTGCTAACCAGAGAAATCTAACCTCAAGAGCTTGTAATACCGTGCATAAGTATGCCGATATCAATGAATCTAAACTGACATTAAACGCTATTGACCAAAAGGACATCAAGCAAGTTATGAATGACTTAGAAGAACAGTTAAAATACAGCAATCTACAGGAGCTCATTGCTAGTGCTAGAATAGATGAACATAGAGGTCAAATCACTTTGATATGTACAGACTCGTCGGCTGCAAAGGTGATAAGTTCGGCAGTCGCGAACAATTTCAAGTTGAAGTTACACTTGAAAAATTGATAACAAGATAACACATCGTTTTCCTACACATATAAGTCAGGTAGCTTATTATATATATAACTATTTTAATATTACATTTGATATACAATGCCTCAAGATAACATCAAGGACGCAATAG
This sequence comes from Pholcus phalangioides, assembly GCF_987345545.1. Lineage (NCBI taxonomy): Eukaryota > Metazoa > Arthropoda > Arachnida > Araneae > Pholcidae > Pholcus > Pholcus phalangioides. Next base: position 15,936,218 of record NW_028301607.1, read on the forward strand.
CCAACTCCCGGATAACAGGTCAAAATAGCAGACGGGAAAAACACCCAAGATTATGTCGACAAGAGCAAATTCAATGCTCTTCAATGACACCATCTCCAATGGGCAATCTCAAAATACTACAAATAAATGTAGATCGAACTAGAGCGGCAATAAACTTGCTTGTAGATACAGCAATCAAGGATAAGATTGACATAATTGCCTTGCAGGAGCCAGGAATATCAGGGAAGCCACTGCGCGGATTTCCGAAAAGATGGAAAAGATGGATGTCCAGAAATGGGAAAGCGGCAATCCTGGTGCTCAATCCAGACATTAACCCTATGACATATCATACGAGCAACAACATCACATCGATTAGAATCTCACAGCCTCAACATGATCTAATATTAGCTAGTGCGTACTCTTCACCAAAAGATTGTGTTGAGAATGTCCTTAAAGAAATGGACCAACTATTGAAACTGTCCACACAAGCGAACTTATTGTTGTGCGGCGACCTCAATAGTCATCACCCGCTCTGGGGAGACCATAGAACAGATACTAGAGGAAATAAGCTCATTGATTATTCTAATAGGAACAATTTATATTTTCTCAACCATAGTAATTCTCCTCCCACCTTCGAGACGGATTATGGGAAAGGATGGCCGGATGTGACTATTACGAACTCGCATGCAACACTACTGAATACATCTTGGAAAGTGGACGAGAAAGTGACTCTCAGCGGACATAAATATATTTATATACAAACGAATGTGACTATTTGCCAAAAGCCACAGAGACGATATAAAATAACAGCGAGGAAGCTAAAGGTTTTCATCTTGAAAACAAAAAGCGTAATTGAAACAATACAATACAATTTGAGGAAATGTCAAGACAACAAAACCCTCCAACAAATATGCCAGGAACTAATGACCTATATTACTAACATGTGTGAGCAGACATTTCCAAAAGTGAAACCTTCACCAATTCAAAACCTCGCATGGTGGAATGATGAACTAACGTTAGAAAGGAAACGTCTGCGAGCACTAAAGAGGAGGTGTGAAAGAGAAAATGATACAGACACTCAAATAAGGTTAAAGCAATTATATCGAAAAGAAATTGCATTATACAAAAAGAAAATCAACAGGGCAAAAAAAGAAGGCTGGATGAGATTTTGTGAAAAGGCGACGGAGCCTTTTGGGAAAGCATACAAGACCGTCACAAATACAAGCTCATTTCTTCCCCAAACATTCCTCGTAAATCCTGATCATCCAACAACATCTTTGCAAGCTGCCCAAAACATTTTAGAAGAAATTTTCCCCAAAAATAATGGGGAAAATGAAAATACTGTAATGCAGTCAAGAAATAAGCAGAATACTGATACCAGAAACGATCCACCTTTCTCAATTCAAGAAATTAATAGAATAATTGATAAACTAAATGTGAAAAAAGCTCCCGGTCCTGATGGAATAACAAACGCATTGATTAAAAGTATACATGCTTTCCACAAGTTCTTTTTCCTGACTCTCTTCAATAAATGCCTCAGCTTCAATATTTTCCCTACAGCATTCAAGAAAGGGCAACTGATACTTTTTCTAAAACCAGGAAAAGATCCGAACAATATCAATTCATACCGTCCAATAATTCTTCTAAACACAATCGGCAAAATTCTCGAAAAATTGCTGACACAAAGAATCAACTACTACATCGAGAAAACGAAGTGGATCAGCGATAAACAACATGGATTCAGAAAAGGGTTCTCGACGGAGACAGCACTATCAAAGATTCATGACAGCATACAAACATTTAAGAGCCAAAAACAAGATGTTGCCCTAATATCAATAGATATTAAGGGAGCTTTCAATAACATTTCACATAAAACAATAGTAAAGCAACTTCTCAACATCTCAATGCCGGACAATGTGAGAAGAACAATGATTGATGCAATCAGAGAAAGACAGATATCCCTTCTTACGGATGAAGGTGAGGCCACTATAATTCAAACAAAAGGGTGCCCTCAAGGTTCCTGTAGTGGGCCTATGATGTGGAACCTTGTCATAAATGATTTACTTACGAAAAACTGGCCAGAAAATATAAAGATTCAAGTGTATGCGGATGATATTGCTATGGTAATTGGTGATTCAACAATCCGCAAGGTCACCGAGCACGCAAAAACAGCAATGGTATTATTGGATACATGGCTCACAAAAAATAATTTAGAGATCGAATTCTCCAAATCCAATTACTTATGGATTTCTCACAAAAAGGGAAGACCAACCATTAGACTGCGAAACAATCCAATAAGACACAATATGAACATCAAATATTTAGGAATAATGTTTGATAGAAACCTGACATGGTTCAAACATGTGAATTATCTGATCACGAAAACACAGAAATGTTTACAAAATTTTAAAAGAATGGCTGGTCCTGCATGGGGCATTAATACGAAAATTAGAAATACGCTTTATAAAGTGGTCGCCATCCGCATTATAGCATATGGTGTTATCGCATGGTTCGGTGATCCCAAACAACAACTAAGAACAAAAGTAGACTCTCTTCAAAGAAAATTTCTGCTATTCATCACTGGAGCCTATTCCACAACACCAAACAGTGCGTTACAAGTATTAACTAACAATCCTCCTCTACATATACTTATGGAAAACGAAGTACAGAAAGCAAATTTAAGGCTAAAGCGCGAGATTAATATAAACAATGTAACATATCTTCCTACAGATGTAGAGCATAAACATCCACCATGGACGTATCACCCGGTGAAAGATATTTTGCCAACACAGGTCTTGACCATAGATGTAGAAGAATCAACAAATCGAATTATTTTCACAGACGGTTCAAAGACCGTGGATGGCGTAGGGGCCGCCTACATCAGTATATACATGGGTGAAGTAACAGACAAATGGAACTGCCGATTGCTAAATAACAACACTGTATTTCAAGCAGAATTATACGCAATCTGGATGGCGGTCAGTTATGCAAAAAATTGTGCAGAAAAATCAACTATAAAGACAGACAGCATGTCATGTATACAGGCAATACGAGACGTAGAATCCCCTTATAGCCTAGTGCATGACATTAGAAAAACACTGATGGACCACAGGAAAATTGCAATACGATGGGTGAAAGCTCATGTTGGCATTGAGGGGAATGAAATGGCGGATAAATTCGCAAAAGAGGCTACAAAACACCAACATGAAAACCATCTAATGAAATTACCGGCATCCTACATTAAAAATCTGCTCTTGCAAGAAGCGTCAGAGAAATGGCAACACCATTGGCAAATATGCACAACTGGAAGAAAAGTCTTCGACGTAATACCAAAAGTGGGTAAAATGAAAGAAGTCATGCCGAGAGAAATAGTAATGTTCCTCACAGAACACGGTCCATTCGGTGAATACATGCAAAGGTTCAAAATCAGCCGGACCAGTACGTGTAGATGCGGCCATCCGGGAAGCGTGATACACTATGTGACACAGTGTGAGTACACAAAGGGATACCATTTACAGGCGCCACCGAACGGACGAGAGATCTTGTGGAAACGGAAAATTATTTTACAAAGATCTGCAACGAGGAAACTACAACAAGTCTTGGGCTATCTGATAAATTATAAAGAAACTATTTTGATAATAACTGGAAGTAGTGAACAATCCACTAGTGATTCGGAAGTGGAATCTGAAACGGATGCGGGTTCCATATAGAGGGGCGCACTTGGGCTCCTAAACCATAACATTTGAGTAATACACCCTGTATAATTTATGAATGTTTTTGTATATACAATTTCATAGTATGATGGTGGTTTAGTAACCTTGTATATTAGTAGGAGCTCATTATGGCATTTGTTGTGAATATGTGACGTACATAGTAATGTTTATGTGTATCAACAATTATTATAAAAATGGGAATTTATATTTTGTAATTAGCGTATATTATGTAAATATGTGTGGGTAATTCAAATGTGATCGCTGCCACCCAGCACTGTGAACAGGGGCTGTATTTGATTGTTCCCGCCGCACTTTTTAGTATGATAGTAATTTGTAACCTTGAATATATATTTGTATGAGTTTATGGTGATATTTGTACCCAATACTACCTTCATACAGTAATGTTTTTGTGCATTCCCAATGGTATAAAAAAAGGGAAATTTTTGTAAAGTAAATAATATATGCATGTAATTCAAATGTGAATGCCCAGCACTGTCAACGGAGGCTCTGTTTGATTATTCCCGTTGCAGTGCAGGCTCTGTGTGAATTCTGTGTGTGTGTGTGTGTGTATATTGCATATTCTGCAATAGGTCAGGCAAAACTGCTCAGCACTGTGGACGGAGGCTTTATTTCTTCGTTTCCCGTCACAGTCGAGGCGCGGTATATATGTAATTTGTATACATTGTGTATTGTGTATTTTGATCATTCTCAAAGCTCTCCCACTTCAACTTGCCAGCTTCTTCCTCTTCTTTCTTGCCCACAAGTCTTTTCCACATTTCTTTCGGAATCCCAGGCTGCGGTCTCCGGCCCTTATGTGCCACTGGGCGCACGTGCAATTTTTCTCCCTAGTCATTGGATTCAGTCACCCATTTTTGTCAAATGGCTCGTATGTTGCATTGGTTGATGGCTGTCTTCCTGGGGAGAACGACGCGAGTAATTCGAAACTTGCGAGCACGGGGCAAGGGAAGCCACCACTATAAATCTTTGCTTACTTTTCCGACACAACTCTGCCTCTTTTGAGGGAACGGAAGTAAGGTGCTTTGCATCAGTCCGGGGTTGTGAGCGGTTCTATCTATCTATCTATGTCACCAGATGGCTACGGACAATATGGGTTGAGCGTACTACTACTACTATTACTACCATCATCGGCTATTTAACCGAACACGCACATCGTCCATATTCCTGTGTGGAATTTTTAACGAATCGGTACTCGTCGGAACGTGTTGTGTGGGTTATATGCGTGCTGCTATCGTATTTATGTTGCATTTATGCTTGTTCCGTTTTTTGTTGTTGACATCTTTCTTCCATATTTTAAAGTAAAAATAACAAATGCTTAAATTTTCACGTTATCTAACTACCGTGTTGAAGGTCGGTCTCTACACTTTGTTCAGCAAACGAAGAACTTCCGACTGCCGAGCATTTTCCTCCTCCTTCTCTTCACGATGGATCCATTTTCCAAGTAGCATTCCTAAAGGTAGTCTCATCCGCGAAGAAACTCAGTTTCCGGCCAGTATGAAAAGCGCGTGTTTCTACAAGACCAGAACTAGTCTAAAACGGTCTCGAGTGGCGCTGTGGAAAGATGATCGTCCACCGTCATGAAGGTTGCTGTCAGGTCCGAGGGGTCGATCCTGGTGAATTACTCTCCCTACCGATCCTGAGTTGGCACCTTTATTTCTGACCTAATTCGATCAGTTGAAAATTGGTGTATGGCGATGTGACTAGAGTTGGAGTGTGGTAAAGCAGTAGTAGTCTAAAAGGGTTCTATATAATAAAACCCATCTTTCTCCTTGAAGTGGAAGTGATAGAGATACAAAAACACTCTTCATTCTTAGGTGAATTAGACTGATATCTTTCCGCCCTAGACTACCATTACCCCCCTCCCCCATCTACTTAATGTACGATCTTTTCTTGGTACTTTGTTGTTCTTTCTAGAAAAAAAATCTGAAGTTTATCTTAAAAAATAGTTTATTCTTTGTGTGATATACTGTTCTTCACTCAGAGATGCTCGAAAGGAAAGAATCTTTTCTTATCCAAAATTCGACAACCCCCCCTTAGAACGAATGATGCCAAATTTACTGCTAAAGACCGAGTCCATAGCAATAAGACTCTCGTGAGATCTATCAATAGACGATGGCTCCCTAAAATACACTTCAAAATACTTTAGAATGCCTGAGATCAGTTTCCTATTGCAGAAAATGAATGAATTCCTTAGGTTATCTCCGTTGCCTCTAAACAAACATAAGTGGTGGCCATTCTTCTTCTTAGACATGCAGAAACGAATTTGGGGGGGGGGGGGGTTGTTCTTTCTCTCTCACTACCTGCCTGCTCCTGCCATTTTATTTGTTCTTAGTTTCCGGGCAATTCTGTCTCTTAGCCCAGAAGATAGAAGGAAGAAAAAAGACAGATGTGGTATTTTTCCGAGAGGATGCAATCCAACGCACACCACCATCACACAATCGGAGGGAATCTATTCCACAATTCCCATCCTTGGCTATTCCCGTCACGTCTCGTGGAAGCAATGTTGGCTCAATCGGACTGAACTAGGAATAAGAAAATAAAAAAGAATACCCACGTCGGGTGGCAGTTTGTTGAATGCAGGAGTCTTGTATCTAGCTCGAGGCAGAAAAAGGAAGGGGGCAGTAGTGAAGATTCTTTACCCTCCCCCCCTTTTTTTTGCCAGTATTCTTTTGCTATACAAAGCTCTTTGCTGAACTCTCACTGAATGCTCTATTAAGGTGCCCTTGTAGTTTAATTCAGGAGATACGCACATGCATTAGAAATTCTATGGACGTCAGACAATGGGTGTGTGATGAATCTAACGTTTCAGAAAAAGTTGCCGTTTTCCTTACGTCAAGAAACACTTTTTTTCTCGGGATCTGACGTGAAGTCACGGGATCCCAGAACTCTCAATGGTGTTACTGATGGGAAGAGAATAAAATTCGGACGAGAAAATAAGCTCAATTCTTTTAGAAATCGGACATTGGCCGAAGAAAAACTTGCTGACTATTTTGTTTTGCTCAAAAAAAAAAATTAAATTGAAACTTAAAACTTAAAACAATTAAAATTTAAAAATTAACGGCAGTATCGAACTAATTGCAGTGATAAGATAATTCGTCTATATACGAAGGCTACTGTCAAGTCCGTCCATCCCAGGTCAGACGAGTCCTTTCCCCACTGATGGGGGACAGAGCATATTATGACTTTCTGTGGATAAAAAGATTATAGACCTAACTTGATCGGAACTGAATTTCTATATGGCGATATGACCAGTGTTAAGGTACGGTAAAGTAGTATCGAAATAGTAAAATGTGGAACCGTACAAAATTATTTACCAGTCAGTTGAACCGAGAGTAGTTGGAGGAACCGGAAGGGGGGGGGGGAAGCTCTTAGTTAAATCTCGTCTGCAATCGTGGTATTTACTATTTACTCTGGTTGGTCACGCATTTGGGATAACTTATATATATCTATTAGACAGTGGTTTAAGGAACCGCGTCATAAAAGTAAAATTTTACAGTAGAGCAGTTTGGATATAGTTATATATATATATTTTGTATCTCTTTCAATGAGCTTTCTTGTTTTATGGAGTGTTTATATTATTATTGTTATTTATCAAACGAGTTTTTTGTCGTTTACTGACGAAAGTGCACCACAGCGACCAAAATACACCAAATTAATAGCGTTTTTCCAATAGTTACAAAAGTAGGGCATTTACCTCCGTCATTAGAGGAGGAATGAGGAAATAAAGGGGAAATTCTCAATCACGTTATTTCATATGTTTTATAGCTATATCAGTGGTTCCAAACTTCGTTTAGGCCATACCCCCACCAAAGCATCTCTTAAATCTTGATGTCCCTCCCCATACTTGTGTCAGGTACATCCCCCACTCCGGTGGAACTTCATTAGTTCCATAACAAAGTTATTTTATTTTTTCCAAGTATAAAAATGTTTTGGTTTGCCTCTTTAAATTTTAAAACCGGGGTTGGGGTCCCCCCGCCCCCCTATTTGTCTACTTTTACTTAGTCAAAAGCAGTGGTTCTTTTAATCGGGTGTCCGTGAGCTTGGATGAAAAAACAGCTCATTGTTTTTTATTGCTATACAAAGAATATTATTTTTACAAGAAATCGTGGCTCTTCATTTTTCTTCATGTAGAGAGGGTCCATGAGCACAAATTTTACTGGTACAAATTTACCGTGAAGCACAAAACATTAAGAACCATTAGTTGAAGCCCTTCCACTGAGACGGGAAAAAAAAGTAAGCACGAAATATATACAGTCAAACCTCTTTAGTGCGTCACCCGGTTAACACATCACTCCGCTTACTGGGCCACTTTTTTGGAAATCGCAATTGTCCTCAGACAGGAATTGGCACAGCTATGGCTTACTCCGTTTAACGAGTCACTCTGCTTACGAAGTCGTATTTTTGCTCTTCCAAGAGTGACTCATTAACAAGGTTTGACTGTATTGTTCAAAATTTGAACTGATATAATAAAACTGTAGGGAGTTCAGAAGGCTCCTAGCCTTCATAGAAAAACTCAAATTGCTCCCCCCTCCCTAAAATTGAATTGACCCCCCCCCCTCCCCTTGTGGGGCGTTTGTCCCACTTTGGGAATCACGAGCTATATGGCCAGTATCAAGGCAATTTATAGATCTTTCTGTAGTAGTCTGCACTGGATGCATCGATTGCCAACATATTCATAACGCCTGCAATTAAGACGATGAATTAAAGTCTGATGATAGAAAGCTGTCCATAACGTCTTGCAGGAATTTTACAACAGAATGTTTCTTTCTTAGCAAAAGAGAGGAGATTTCTAATAGATTTAGTGAGATTTCTAATAGTATTTTTATAACTGAACTCATAGGTTCGTGTTATTCGGAATCGAACTGAAAAATTCATGTTTCTTCGACTTGAATAATTATAATTCGAACTTTTTCAAGTTGACTAATTTGAGCTTTTTCTCGAACTGGAAATTCGTGATTTTGCGGACGTGAACTGAAAACTCAAATTCAAGACTTTTAGAGCTGAAGAAATGAATACGTGACGTTTCCTGCTGAACTGAAGTATCTGTAGGTTTTAGAACTGAACAGCTACTACTTGATCGGGCATGCATCTCGTACACATTCTTCTGTGAAATTTCTAACAAATTTCAATGTAAGCATGTATGCAATCTGTTTGTGTATGCGTGGTCGTAATGTTTCGCTGAACTAAATAGTTCGTGCTTTTGTGGAATTAACTGACTAAATTCGTATGATTTGGACTAAATCATACGAATTCATATTATTAAAACTGATACAGCTGATGATTTGGATGAATCTACTTAAAATTTTTTCAGTTTTAGTTACTTCTTTTTTATACTGTGCGAGAACTCATCTGGAAAATCTAGACCTAAATTCAAGCAAGAATTCGGTTCTTTTGAAGAAACGTGTATCGGCTGAGATAAATAAGGAGTAAAATAGTTGAGATACAAAGCTCGATGAAGCGTTTTTTTCTCACGCATTATATCAAGAACAACATATCGTAACATAAAACAAGCGGAAACAAATAATAAAAGAAAACTGGAACTTTTACCCCATAAGGGACTCCTCCCATATTTCAACCGAAAATGGCGGCAAACAGCGAGAGACCATATATCATAACCACGGGTACATTCCACTCTCGTCTAGGGAACGAAGAAGAAGCTTTTGAGAAACAAAGATTTTTGTTTATTCCTTTTGACAACGGCGCAATGCGAAACGTAAATGTGTTTGAAAGAGTTTAATGTCATGGAACAATGGAAGAAAGTGGCGCGCCAAAGGGAAAAGCTAAAGCACATACATCTGCATGGCTGACATAAAAGATATGTATGTCCCTAGCTTGCGCATGAGTAACGTATACGAGCTAAAAACGTCTTTGTTTCTTCTTCATTTTCAGAAGTTTTGTTTTGAGAAATAAACAAAAAAATAGACGCAAAAAGTATACTGGACATTGACTTGCTCTTTTCTTTTCTACATCAATAGTCACGGGAATAAGGCAATGTATCTAAACAGTATCTTACGTTAAATGATCTGTTTCATCTAAAATATCCAGCCTTTTCCCCATTGATGTTCACACAAATTGTATGGCTCTCTCTCTAATTCTTTCGCAAAAACTAGATTGACCATATAAATCTGTGAGAGAACAATTTTTTTTTGGGAATGGGGAGTATATCTAGTGATTTATACTATATATATATATATATTTTATACCTATTTATCTATACCTTTTAAAAAAGAGGCTTCGATACTGTACACATACTCAGTGTTTACCGTGCTCCTTGTTCCCAAACGGACACTTTTTTGAATCATTTTGACATTGTGTGCGTGCTGTGGTTCAGAGCAGTCTTGCTTTACAAGGAAACCCATTACGTATTCGCTTCCTAACTACAAAAAAATACGAAAATGTGTAAATCATTGGAAGCAAAAACGCAGATCATTCGGAATGAAGAAACAAATCATTCGAGATAAACACATTATTCGGTATATACAGATTATTCGGGATGAAAACGGATCATTCGATATAAAGACACGGACTATTTAGAATAAAGGTATAGGTAATTCATAGCTGTTTGATATCCAATAGATATTTTCAGATAAAGGCATAGATTATTCGGGATATAGACACAGATCATTAAGTATAACGGCACAGATTATTCGGAATAAAGATAGACTCATTGCCAAATCTTTAAAAAAATGAAGCGTGAAAAAAATTAAGTGTGTCACATTAGTGAAAAAAAAAGAAAGATTATTCGAGATAAATACTCATATAATTGTAGATGAAGGCACAGATCATTCGTGATAAAGGCACAGCTTATTTAGGATGAGGCACTGATTATTCGGAATGAAGACAGGTTATTCGCGATGAGACACAGATGATTATTCAGGTTAAATACACAGATCAATCAGGATAAGATACTGATTATTCCGGATATGAGGGAATGATTATTTGCGATAAGGAAGCAGATTATTCGGAAATAAGACTCAGATTATTCGGAAATAAGACTCAGATTATTCGGGAATAAGGATGGATATTATCCGGAAATATATCGTGGATTATTCCGGATAAAGAGGCACAGACTCTGATAAATCTATAAGAAAAAGAAGTTGAGTGTGTCGTAAGTGAATCAAGTGTCTGAATGTCATAACTAATGGAAAAGTCGATGAATGGAGATAAATATGTTTTATGAATGTTTTGGAGACGCGTAAGAACATTGTGCCTTACGCATGCATAATATCGTAATCACATGCTATACTTGAGCATGTATACACGATCTTCTGGTTTTCCTAAAACAGTCTCACGCATTTACTGGCATTACTATCCCGTCACGGCATTCCGACTATACATTTTACAGATCTCGGGAGGAATATCTACTGTTCTGCGGCCGGCAAAGGAACAACGGAACTTATTTCGGTGGAAAGCTCGATTTTCTTAAACATTTTCATTATTGAATTTTCAACATGATTCAAAATATCATCCGTTTACGTACAAGGAATATCGGTAAAACCAAGCACAAATTTGGCAAACGTTTTTAACTGAAAACTTCCCACATATAAGTGATCCACGGCTTTTATAAATAATCAGTATTATAGGACTCATTTGAAAACATAACGTTAATTTGAAATCCAAAAATATATATAACAAAACATTAATACATATACTTCGGTAATCTATTCACTTCGGAGAACGAAGTTTTTACTTTGAAATATTCATGAAATGATCCAAAAAATATATATATGGTTTTTTTTGCCAAGTTTCTTCTTTATGTGCACCATTAAATGCTGAAACAACCACCATGATACCGATACTTTCTCGCAGACAGGAGAGCTAGTGTTATGGTTATTGTGTATTCCGTTACGGTAGTCTGAGAAAGGCAATGGATATCACCAAAAAAAGATACTTGAAGAGAGAGAGCTCAAAACTAGAGGCCCTCGTTTCTTTTCCTATAAGGCAACTAGGATTCGGCTCACGATTTCCTAAAAAGCTACTATGAAGGGAGGTCAGGAGAGAGAGAGAACAGCTCGCATATCGGATGTTTGTATTAGGGTTAATATAAGGTAGGTGGTCGGGAGAAGCTTGAGGCCATCCCTGCAAAGAATTACACTTCGTGCACAGTGTATGATAATATGTTGTCCGCATTCAACTCCATAGAGAGGCACAGCAATATAATCTAATTTTAGCTCCTGGTATGGTACAGAAACCGGAAACGCGGTAAATGTCGGTGTCTTACTTTCTCCTCTTGGAAAAGTGAGGGGAAAAAAGCAACATGGACAAAGAGTAAAGGAACTTATCGCTCGCTGCATGCGCGAGATAAGCAGGAACGAGGTGCTGGAAGTTGTTGCAACATGGGAAAATGCCTGGAAAACGGGAAGTCGGAAACTGTTACGGCCTGGAATTATTGAGAACGTAATCGACTCACGCTGTAAGAAACGGATGCTTGAAAACTCTCTCTCCCGTCATGGCGAGTTACATTACCAGATGTTCCAGCACGGAAGTGACCATAAAAGAATAATTTATCATAGAGATGGGAAAATGTTATTGGCAGAGCAATGAATTCATTCGTGGTCCTTGTATGCACTTAATTACGAGAATTAAATACGTTAGAAACAAAAGAAGGGGGAAAACGTTCATTTCGTCATTGCATTTATCCACTGTTAATTTGACATATAGATGGTGGCTTCAACAAATACGCATATCACTCTCACCTTTTGGCTATCATTAAGTAAAGAATGTAAATTCTCTTATGAGTTAAAATGCCAGGCATAGGGAATCATCTTTTAAACCACAAACTATGTATACGAGTGTTTCAACACACTCATACCAGTATCACATTGGCAAAAACGCATTGCTCTTCCTAAAGCTACAATAAAGGAGACCGCAGTCATCGTCCTCCATTTTGAACAAAAAAAAAACGCGTTTGCCGCTCCAAGTTACCATTAAAAGAAAGGGATAAGAAACATCGATTGGCTAGTGCGGTAATACTGACATTACACTTTTGTTCAAAAACGGCGGATTAGTCTGCCTGGTATTTCAAGGAGCTCTACTTATTGCGTGCTCCCGTGACACTTAGTTTAGAGCTCAGCCATTCCCACCATGCGTTTTATAACTTGCTTGATATCCCACGAGTTATCGGTGCTGATATTTCTTATGTTTACAAATATCTCAAGGAGACGCACTAGTCGGAAAGAGGACACCAACGAACTGGTTTCTTGACTGGTGATTCTCTGATCTATGAAATAAATTACAAATCATTGGAATCCGGTGTTAACCAAGACAAGAAAGCGAGTACAAACCTGTTACATTATGTTGCTTAACAACAAACATTTCATTTAGTATCAATAGCTGGTTTTTTGCACATACATCCTATATAAAAATAATTTTCCGATATAAAAATGACAAGATTCACCTCTCGAATACAAAAGGATGCATTTGTAAGTAAATTATAGTCTCGTTTATCCGACCTTCGCTTATCTGACAGTCTTATTAAGCGACGTCCCACCGAAAAATAAAACACGCATCAATCGGCAATAAGAACTGAAAGTTGCGAGCAAGAAATCGAAAGTTGGATGAAGGATGATGATCAGTATGAAATAACTGATGAAGAAATTGTCACTCTGTCAATGGCGATGACAACGAAATTGAAGATCAAGATTAAGCACCAACTGTTGAGAGTCGCAGAATTTCACGTAACGACGGAGTTAAGGCTCTAAAAACTGCAATTAAATACATTGAGTGACAAGAAAAAGCTACAGGAATCGGTATAACGATGCTGCAAAAATATGGCGAGACTTAAGAAAACGGAATTTCTTCAGGAATTGAATATTCTGTAATTGTAAGTTCATTTTTGCAGTTAATTTTTTTCTGTTGTTTTATTGTAAAACGTAATTATTATGATCGTAATGTGCAAAATTATAACATCGTTTGACGTTTAATAGGATTTTTCTTAACGCCTCCTATTGATAGGAATTCTATTATACGGCATTTTCTCTTACTTGACGTTCTGCCGGCCTGTTTATGTTTGATAAGCAAGACTACTGTACTTAAGAAAATACATTTTATTCGCATTCCTTACCCTTTTTTAGAGAATCACTGAGTTTTTTGTGTGTATGCAAATATTTTTTTTAATTTTAAATCATCTGCACAATTTAAAATTTTCATCCCCGAAGCAAATTTTCCTTTCAAACAACTTCGGTTTTTTTTCCTCTAATTTTTATTCTTATTTTTTCTATCGCTATTATACCTTCAAAAAAAGGAAAAAAAATATTGTCTTCGATAATGTCATAAAAACTTAATTGAGATTTAATGCAACGAGATTTTATTGACTTATTAAAAGTACTTAAAAACAGGAAGAAACATTTGACATTTTATTATCAGTCGTTTTTTTATGGCAAGCTTCGAAAAAAAAGAAGCATATCGAGAGAATTCTGTCCAGAAATAGTCACTTACTGGGAGTGACATGCCAAACTTAATGGCATTTCATTTTTTAAAGATGACTCAAAAAATAAAATAAAAGAACATGTCCGCACATACATGCATATCTTCATGCATAAATGTAAGATTCAAAGTTAAAATGCAAATCATTAGTCATTACGATTGTGGGAGTCTTCTTTGACAAAAACCCGAATGAGAACTCGGATAAACTCTTTCATAAAAGAAATAAGAAAACGTTTCTTTTTTTTTTTCTTTTTTGCTCATCATTTCTGAAATACAGATTTTCGTATATTTTATGTGACATGATTTCTCTTTCGGCTCTTTTACTTCATTCTGTTCTTTTTCTCTTATCGAAATTTCCATAACTCATAAAATGGAAATTTGTCCTCCTTTTTTAAATAGCCCATTTGCTCGCTGAGTTTTCATTTTCGGCCTTTTTCCCCCTTCTTCTTCTATTCCTAACTTCCATTTTTCGTTCGAATTTCTTTTTCTTTCATTTTTTTTGCAGGAATATTTCTAATGTTAAATATTGTTTAGTGACTGTGTGTGGACAGATTTAATGATATTTTTGTGGACATGTATGCCTATGACATCTGCTTGCGAAAATTACCTATTTCCATTCTTTGACTCATTTTTTTCTTATTAATATTTTTATTAGGTACGAAATAGCTCTGATTTTCGAAAAATCCTGATTTCTATATACGTTACCTTTCAAAATTCCTTAAACTTATGTGGTTAATAAATATTTCAATTCTCACTGCTATGCAAAGCAATTTCCTTCTTATGTAAGAAATCCTGTGAGTCCTAATGCGGCTTTTATATAATCAACCGTTCTTCTTAAAGTAATGGTTCCAATTTAAAAAAATGCGCAGAATGTCTTCAGAAATCACAATCACCCTGTATCGATTTGACATTGAAAATACAGTGTATCACAGAATAAAATAGTCTAAATTTTTTTATATGGATACCATGACTTAAAATAGCTGAAGTAGAAAGTTGTTTCCCTGTCTCTCTTGAGGCCAAGAAGAAAATTAACGCTCCTAAATGCAATATTCGCTGACATATTTTAATCCAAAATCAGAGAGAATATGGGAAACACCATAAACTAACGGACAAATCTTCTTTCCCCCTCTGATTTATGCTGTTCCCTCCCCAAACATTCTTCGGTTTCTGGATTAAACTACCTCGGTGAATGTGGCACTTGGAAACGTGAATTTTTTATCTGTTTACTTCCCTAACTTACACTATAAATGTTTTGTAAAAGTGATTTTATAAAACTTTCACGGTGCAATCTTGGGCTTAGAAACGGGGAAAAAATTTGTTGGCCTCAGAACGGACAATGCGACAACTTTTTAATTGGGAGTTTTAGGACACAGTGGTCATATGGAAATTAATTTTTTTTAAATTTTGTGACAATGTTATTTCACTCTCAAAACTGGGACCAGGTTATTTCTGAACACAACTGAGTATTTTTTAAACTGGGGAATTGTTCTTCCCAGACGAAGATTGATTGGATAATTAGGCATTAGAGAGTATTTACAGGACATCCTGTATATTTGAACATAATTAAAACAATCTAACCATTCATATTTGAAGTAATAACACAAATTATGTCTTCTTTCAGGTGAATCTTTGGATCCACTTTTTTTTTACCCAATAGCTATCAACAGCACTGTAAATAATTCATTTTGTCTCTGAGTTTTCTGCTTCTTTCTCTTCTTGTTTGGTTAACTTCAATTTTCATCTGAATTACTTTTTTTTGCAGAAATATTTCTAATGTTAAAATTTTTAACGGCTATGAGTAGACAGATTTTATGAGCTTTTCGTGGACTATGACATACCTGCTTACGAAAAATACCTATTTTTATTCTTTGACTCATTTTTTTTCTCATAATTATTTCTATTAGATACGAAATAGCTGTCATTCTTGAAAAAATACTGATTTCTATTAGTCCGTAATCTTTTGGAATTTTTTAAATTTATGTGACTAATAAAAGTATTTGAATTTTTCGTTACGATCCAAATTTATTTTGCCCTTATGTATTTGAGATAAGTAAATCAATCTAAATAATTATTAACTGAAGTAATACCCCTAATTAGATGTTTTTTTCACCTTTGGGTTGGATCTTCATTCATTTCTAGAGCCTGTTGAAGAGTATAAAAATTTAATGAAATCATTTTTTTTCATGCGGTACCATCTTTATTGAGTTTGAAGTGGAACTGAATTATTATTGAATATTAATATTTACTTATTGTTGAAAAAAAATTAATTTACTTCCGCAATTCGAAGGCCTTGTTTCTTACCATAGCACACTTCAATGAAATAAGACAAATGTCTACATATATTTAAAACATCAATCGATTTTAAACGCAAAAGTGTTGTTATTCTTCAAACAGTTCACATTAAAGTATCTATAACACAGAAGATGTTATGTTTATACGGCCATTTTTCACGGATTGGCTAAATTTTGTTTTTATTTCAAAAAGTATAAGTAATATGTATAGTAATATGTATAGTATAGTACAGTGGAACCTCTTGATAGCGAACACCCTTGGGGACCGAAAATTTTGTCCGTTGACGGGTAGTGAAATACATTGAAGCCCATTGACGTTTTTTTTATCATAAAGTGTCTGTTAAAGGGGGGGTGTACGCTAATGGTGAGTGTTTGCTATAGGAGGACGCTAATTGGCGAAGATTGACTGAATTTCAAGACTTCGTCTCAGTAAAATATGACCATGTCGGTTGTCCGTATTTTTTTCATAACCTTATTTTTGTTAGTGCATACTCTCTAAGCCTAATTTGTGCGTAATTTCGAGCAAGTGTCTTAATGAGTTTTTCGGTGAGAGAAACCAAGAATTCCACATCACACAGTTACATTAGTTACGAAACACACATTTCTATTACAGCATATCAAAGACCGAGACTTTGTGGATATCAATGCTGAGATAAACTATGTAAAGAAAGGTTTGCTGTCTCCACCGGGAATCGAATCCTGGTGCTCTTGCAATTTAGGCAAGCGCACTAATCAATATACCACAGTGACACAGCGATTTCTAGCCTTTTTACTAATCGAGTATCCATCCATACTCAGAATAAGGCACAACCATAATTTTTTTATGGGCAGTATATTTACATTTTATCATAATTATTGGTTTTCTATTGGTCTTATTGGATTGCTGCATTTTTCGTACTGTTTAGATGTACTTGACATCTATATATTTTATGGGCATCTCTTTTTCGGAATTTTTTTCTCCCCGTTGGACATTTTGCCTGTTCTGGCCACTGAATATTTATTATATATTATATATACACTGTATATTTCATATTGTATAATTTACTGCAACAGGTACAGTAGTCTACTTTCAATTTATCGCAAGGCCTCCATTGGGGGAAACATACCCTCTATCTCTCTACACATTTCTAGTGCTTTCCACAAATACACATTTGTATTACATCATATCAAAGGAACGGACTGGATATCAGTGCTGAGATGACCTATAAAAATAAAAGTTAGCTGCCTCTACCGAGAATCTAACCCTGGTGCTCTCGCAACCCAGGGAAACGCACTAACAAATATACGACAATGGCACCGCGATTTCTTGCCATATTGTAACAGGAAAATTAGTTTCCCCTCTGTAACGATTTAGGTTAATTAGATAACCCAGGTAGCAACATTTCAATATAGTCTGCGGCCACAAATATTTGTGTTGAATTTTTACTTTCAATTTTTTATTTATTTTCCTATTTTATTCACTATAATATTATATTTACATTATTATCACACATGAGTGGTATTTATGTGCTGATATCAAATTTATAACAGCACCCCAGAATCTCTGAAAAATATTTGAGAACAAAGTCAGTGTTGACTAGCGCAGCTGTGCATTACCGACTTTGACTAATTTCACTTTCTGTGGCTATCCACACCACGGACATCTTCCGCGGCAAGCTCTTATCAGACCGAGACCCACACTCACATAACATTATAAAACTCTCCTAATTTAATTCAATTAAGCTTCTCTCTTTCTATGCACATTTATAATTTTATAATTCGGTTACTCGTAATTGTTTTGACAGTTTGCGTCTGTATAGTGTGGGACTAATTGTATATCCATGAATAATTTGAGAGGAGGCAATCACACAAAAGTTCGCAAAAGGCAATCACAATGAGTTCTATGAGGTTCATGAGGAATTCCACATGCAGTGAGAGGAAGAGGTAAGTGTATAATGATAAAATAAATCAAAATTATCGTTTTATTCTATGTTTTAAGTCCATGGTGGATAAAATCATAATATAAATGCTCACGACCTGGAAAATTGCGCGAATATAATCTCAATTTCCGAAAGGTCCAAATCAATACTCACTACTCATAGAAATAATTTCGCTCAGAATTACCATCATTATTTGTAAAAATAAATTCGGTTAAACACTATGTAAGATAAATATTCCATGATTCACATAGTAAAAGGAAAAAAAAAAATCTGAATTGATTAATTACACCGCTTCGGGATATAATTCCACGGAAAATTCTCCCAATTACAGAAACGAACGTGCGAGTAAAATGGTAATATTCTCGCATATATTAGTATGGATATATGGATGAAATAGAATAAGAGTTAAGTGCGCACGTTAAAAGCTTTTCGAAATATCTTTTGCGCTTTTAAAGCCTGGAGATTATTACGAGATTTTTTTCTTCTTTTTCTTTCCACGTGGAAATGTAATTTGAAGTTTATTCTCTTTTACCTCAAAAATCGATCAAAAAGATGAGCTCTTCCGATACTTTTAAATGACAGAACACTTTTTAAAAGGTTATCTGCAATTCATTCGAATTATCTTAAAAGTACCATTTTACTCTTTGGAAAAAGATCGTTCATTTAGAGGGGGATGGAGATCTGTTTCCACGATCGCATTTTATTGGAAAAGGGAAGTATTTTATGAGGGGCAAAAATCAGAAGGTGTGACGGCAAACATGTTCATACCTTTGTTGCGGAAAAACAATACTATTATTGTGGAAAAGCTAACATAGTGCATTAATTAAATAACCTAACGATCTTTCACACTCGCTGATTCAATATTCAATATTGTGTATAGCCTCAGATAAAGGTGTTTTTTTTTTTGAAACAGCGCAGGGCTCTTTAACCTTTCAGATATTGCACATCAAAATTTTCCACGTAGCCCGCGGGCCATCAAGTCATACTGAGGTATTTTGAATTTTTTTGAATTGTATAACGGTATACAGATTCCAAAAGACTGCATGGTATGAAAGTGGCGTCTTGACGGAAGGGTGCACAGACAATGAGTTGAACAAAAGAGACCCCCCCCCCGAAATTATTGAAGATTTTTTTTTCTCTTCGTTCATTATGTATGAATTTTCAACAAATCTGAAATAGTTTCGTTCAACAAGTCGGAAATTATGTCTTTCACTGACTCTGAAATACAGTTGACGCCGTCTATTAAAATCATGAATAATGTTATCATTCGAGCATTGTTATTACTTTCGTATGCAATGGAGCAATATCATCGCATGGGAAAGGGAAAATCTGTCTATAGTTATCCAGACTGTATGTGTGTGTGTGTGTGTGTGTGTGCGCGCGCGCGTGCGTGCGTTCTGAAGCTCTGGCTCAACCAAACTTACTTCCCTTTTTTGCATGTGAGTTATCGCTATCAGGCTACAAGACTATGTAGGAATGTAAGAGGCTAGAAGCAGTTCTCTTTCCCCACCTGATGTTGACAAACATTTCCGTACTTAATGTCGTAATCAGTCCTTAGTATTCGCTGTGATCCATGTTCGTGATATACATTAGACAGATACATTTCAACGCCCCACAATTCCTGAATAATAGAAATGTAGAATTTTAGTTCTAAGTAAAAAAAACCGTTTCTGAATATGAGTCTCGGCGTGATCACATTGAGCGGTGTGGACTGTAATTTCTTTTAACAACTTTGAAAGGATTCATTTCAAAGTAGGTGATATAATCAATACTCGCAAGTGATTACGATGTTCGCAAATACACTGCTGGCCACCGTAAACGCAACACCCTGTAGGAAGCATGCAAATAATATGAAATTTACAACATGCATTAGCGGAAGTGAGATATGCAAATGATTAGAATTTCAGCGCAGACGCACATCACGCGCGCCTGTGGCGCCACTTCAAAGCGCTATTTAAGGCTTGGAGATTTCGACGATTTGAAGTACGGCAATTGTGTTTTTCTTGTGGTTTTTTCAAAAAAACGATCAATTATTCCTCGTAGAAAACAGCGATCATCTTTTGATCAAGTATCCGAGTTCGACAGAGGAAGGATAGTGGCCTACCGAGATTGTGGATTATCTTTCAGGGAAATCGGTAGTCGTGTTGGACGAAACCAAACAACTGTAATGCGGATATGTGATCGTTGGATGCAGGAGGGTACGACGGACCGGCGTGTTCGATCGCATCCACCTCAGTGCACCACTTCACGTGATGACAGGCGTATTGTGCGTATGGCAGTGACGGATCGCTCAGCCACATCACGAACCATAGCACAGCACATTCAGTCTGTACCGCATCATCCAGTGTCTGCGCGTACCATTCGACGCCGTTTACAGCAGAGTGGTCTGTCCGCAAGACGTCCATTGCTTCGTCTACCCTTGACGCAGAACCACAGACGTCTCCGCCGATAATGGTGCGATGAAAGAAGGATGTGGACGGCACAATGGAATGAAATTGTCTTTACTGACGAGTCACGCTTCTGTCTGCAACACCACGATGGTCGGATTCGAGTCTGGAGACACCGTGGAGAGAGGATGCTGAACAGCTGCGTTATGCACCGCCACACTGGTCCAGCACCGGGTATTATGGTATGGGGCGGTATTGGATATCACTCTCGCACTCCTCTAGTACGCATTGCCGGTACTTTAAAAAGCCAGCGCTACATCTCCGAGGTGTTGGAGCCAGTTGTCCTTCCTTACCTTCAGGGCTTGCCCACAGCCATATTTCAACAGGATAATGCGCGACCACACGTGGCACGCATTGTCCAAAGGTTCTTCGTCAATCGCCAGATTGAATTGCTTCCCTGGCCAGCTCGCTCTCCGGATCTTTCGCCGATAGAAAACATGTGGTCCATGGTTGCTCAACGATTGACCCAGATTACATCCCCAGCTGCCACACCAGATCAACTTTGGCAACGCGTGGAAGCTGCTTGGTCTGCTGTACCCCAAGAACACATCCAAAGTCTCTTTGAATCAATGCCGAGGCGTGTGGCAGCGGTGATCTCCAACAATGGCGGCTACTCTGGCTACTGATTTTGGCAGGAACCACACTTCACAGAAGTCTATAAATATAATCATTTGATGCTTGGTCAACATGTTATCTACAAAATAAATATTGTTGCGATATCTCTTGTCTTTCTTGGTGTTGCAATTTGGGTGGCCAGCAGTGTAAATGAAAAAAACAGTTGCAGCAATCACACACGATCGTTATCGAGGTTCATTATGCAATTTCACTTCCACACTCTCAACCATATACGAACCTTACAATCATTCATGGTGCCCGTACCGACCACTAATAATTTTTTGTCAGTGCCACATTTCTTAGGGCCAGAATCGTACAAGGAACTCATACATTTTACAAACATCGAGTTATTCCTATATTTTTGAACAGCTCTATTACAGGAAGTGAAATGCACGTATTGTGAAAGTGATTCAAAATGACGTCTATCTTTGTACAAGAGGTATTTGTGAAACTGCGCATATGCACAATTTTCAACCATCGGTTTGAAAGAAAATTTCAAACGATTCTCTGTAATTATGCTTCGCACATACATGATGTGAATGATATGAAATATATTCAAACATTAATTGAAATCCTTTGGAAAAATCTGATTCTTCCAAATTTCCGAATTTGAAATGACACGTACGTATTGCCGATATCCATAATTCAAAATGTCATTCTGAATTTACATAAGTGCTAGAATTATTTATTTTGTTTATTCTAAATTTTCACTATGAAATAATAATAACGTGATTTTCACGTTTTCCAAAGAGACACGTAATAAACAATTCTGCAATTATATCCTTCATTGATTCTGAATTTTAACTAGTATACAATTGTTTCCATTAATTCTGAATTTTAACTGTTCTGAAACTGGAGGGCGCGGTAGCCCGGTCGATAAGATACTCGTACTTCACAATAAGATTCTCATTTCGTTTTGTTTTTTTTTTTTGTATCCTGCGTATATAATATGGCAAGTGTATGATAACAGGTGAGATGGCATGGACTCCCCTCCAATTGCTTTTAAAATATACCTCCATCCTTATATGCGTACATTCATCCGTCTTAACGAAACCCAGAAACTTTTATCCAAGTTCCACCCCCATCTCGTCTGTAATCACCACAGAATTTTTTAATCACGACAGTGCCCAATTGTCCAACGAAAACAAGTTTAAAAATTTTTTTTTTGTTCTTTTCTTCTTTTTTCTTCTTTTTTTACACAAAATAAAATTTTCCAGACTGCCACGAAGCTGGGCTGGAAAAGATCTCGGCAATGGAATAAGTCCAGTGGCAAGGTTCTGGCGTTCATTCATTCATGTTCTGAAACTGTCTCTTTCATTAATTCTGAATTTTATAAATATTTTGTAATTACTTCTTTCATCAATTCTGAACTATCACTATCCTTTAATTATTTCTTTCATCAATTATGAATTTTTTAGGTGTTGTCTTTATGCAAGCGATATACACTACGCATGTGCGAAATTGTAAACCCTGTTTCAAAAATAAATTTTCAATCGTTTGTTATTTTCCCTCGAATAATTTCTTTCAACAATTCTGTAATAATATCTTCACACAATATGCGAATAATGTAAGAAAAAATAAATTATTTAAATCCTCTCTATATGAATTTTAGTTTTAAATTTCTAAATTTGAAAAAAATGAAGTAAATTATGATTGAGCAGAAAGTTGAGTAAGTTTTATATCCTATATGCACAGTAATTGGAAAACTTGCTTATCCTAATTAAGGCACGATAATAATGCAAACTCAGCCAGATAAATTATTTGCGATGGATACGATTATTCAAATTTCCTTAATTAAAATAAGTAATACTAATTAAGTTCAACTCCTCATCCACGATCAATATTTTGATGATTAATCAACCCTCTGATGTCAGATGACTGCTTGCCTTACAACTGAATCCACATGTGTTAAATTTAAATATTTAAAAAAAAATACGATTTTAAAACCAGCATAATGAGTTATCAACATTTATTCTCCCGGAAAAATCCCCTATATAAAAAACGCTGTTTACGGAAACACAACGTAAAGTAAACACCGAATGTTTTCACTCATTAAAAGAGACATGCACTCGACATGGTGCTCATTCCAATCCACAGATTACTCACGTAAGAAAGATTAAGTTAATGAAAAGAAAAGTGCGAGGGAGTCTGGAAGAACACCGTACACACATCGTATCCGGAGAAAGAATCTAGGGCAGCGGGAAAAGCAAATATCCGAGATACAAGACTTAATTACTGCGTCGCATGGGATAACGCCGAGTTTAATTAAAGGTATTTATGGCTTATGAATATTCAAATTGGCGCTGCTTTTCCGTTCTCAAACTAACAAGAATTTAAAAAAAAGAAACTAAAAAACTAAACCCTGGTGTGAGTAAACAAGATTTACAAACTTTAAGAATAGCAATAATTGAAAGGATGGGAGAACACATTTATCCTTTTTTTTTTCCTATCTCTCTTCTCGTCCATCTTATGCGTCGTGTAATCCTGTTTAAATGATTTTTCCGTTGGCGATAAAAGCAGCTTGGAGAGTAATAGAGATGGAGATTAAGCCCCTTTTTGGATCCATTACTGCTGAAAATGTCTCAAGTAAAATTGGGAAGTAAAAAAAAAATTAATACAATTAAGTGTTTCGTCAGGTGGATTTAACGATTTCGAAATTAAAAACTTATTTTTTTTTTCAAATAGAAATTCTTGGATTTTGGATTTCTTCACTGTATTTACGATGCCAATTTTCCATTTTCTAAAATTATTGCGAATATGAGGTACACATTATAATTAAATCATTTTGAAGAGTAAATTCATTCCTCTCCGAAATTTTGCGGGGTATTTTTTTTTATAAAAAGAGGGGAATTTTTCCTTTATCAGTGGAAAATAACTACCAAAAAAAAATTTACCAAAAATAGGAAGAAGTATTTTCACTCCTCAACGAAATTTGATGAAGGGAAGTTGAATTTTGATGTGTGAATGTAGATGCAATGGTGAACACTGGTTGCGCGTAATGAATAGGTTAAGTCTTTGGTAATTTTTACTGATGTAGGCCTACATCTTACGGTAAATTGTGATAAATCTGTTATTATACATAACAACTTGAACTTGAACTACCAGACAGATACCCACGTTACTATTCCTTACGGAACCTCTAACGTAAAGGGTATCTGTTGGAAAAGTAGCAACACCTTCCCCAGCCCATCAAATCCATCCACCCTACCCGATCAAACATGAGAACACCTTTTCAAAGTACATGGGGGGGGGGGGCGTCGTTGTTGAATTTGATAAATATTGTTACTTAACCGAACATGCACCTCCTACACATTGCTCTACAGAACTTCTAACGAACAGGCACGTGTCAGAATAAGTGTTCTGTGTGTGTAGCTCTAACGTGTTTATGTTGTCGAGTTGCGCTTGTTTCGAAGTATCGTGTTGTAGGTGTGACTAGGCTCTGCGGAGGAACTTTTCAAACAAAAGACCTGCTCGCATTTGCGCCTCGAAACCAGAAAATCACAGAAAAATCTGATAAGTACTGAAAACATTACCACTAATACCGGCGATTATGCATAATAACCACAAGTGTCGTTGGTAAATTTCATAAATACTAAAAATTTATCGCCTTTATCTGTAATTAAGTTTTGCTTTCATCACCTTTATCTGTAATTAAGTTTTGCTTTTATCGCCTTTATCTGAATTTGATGAATATGAAAAAACATCCAAATTAGTCTAGTATGTATACGAATGTAATCGGCGCCGATGTAATAATAACAAATTTTACGATCGTACCCCGACAAAATGATGCAGTACATGTGTGAATTACCATGTGTATCATATGTAGTACGAGTTATCATAGTTACCAGTGACGCGACGAATGAATTTAACTTTCATGCGGTTAATACTTTTCTGTTCCACAAACAAATAATGCTTGTTAAGAAAAAATCTTGCTCAAAAAAAAAAATATGAATAATTTATTTTAATGTCGCATTAATTTTGTAATTGAATAATAATTTTAATGTACATAAATTGTATTGAATTTGGTTGATGAAAGATTATATAGAATTTTATACGAAAATGTTTCTAGTCCATTACTTGAAGAATATTAGAAAAAAAAATTGCCTAATTGCTTCGTCAAGGATCTTCGAAATAACTGTTTTTTTTAAACTTAAGCTCCTCGGCATGCAGACAGACAAATTAGCATGGTTATCTTGTGGGTTTGGGTTTTGCATTGAAATGCTTACTTATCAATTTATTAAAACCACTATCATGTTGTCTCAAATCGCTTTTTCCAAATCTGTCGCAGTGCGAATTCGTCGCAACGTCGATTCCTCGCTGTATACGTGTTCCAAGCGATATTGTACGTTTTCAAACGTTAAATATGACATGTACAAACGAAGGAAAGTGCACAAAAAATATTTTTTTTGTCATTTCGAAAAGATCATCGAAAATAAAATTTCAATGCATATTAATGTATTTTTATTTCATTATTGTAATCACTATATCAATCATATTTAAAAATTTAATTATTTAAAAACTTAACACTATGTAGAATTTTAATTATTTAAAATTTTTAAATTTTTGCTATGAAACTGCTAAAAACTGGAAAAACTTATTTTATTTTGCAGATTTTATTATTATAGACAACCATGATATTATTTATGGGCATTGCATCATGTGTATGCATTGTTTATAATTTTTGTTGATTGTGTTTTTAATTGGGTTGCTGTATTTTTGAATTATATAGCATCCATATTTTTGTTATGGACATCTTTTTCTCAGCCACCTCATTGCGCATTTTGCCTGTTGTGGCGTTGTATTTGTATTAAAACATATATTATTCGTTGAAAAAATTTCGGCATTTATGATATTCCCCAAATTAAAATGGAGCATCTCTTTAAATGTAAACGTACCACAAACATTTACCACTATAGTATTTCCTGAAACTATCTGAAATACTTAATTAGTAATTTATATATATATATATATAATTAAATTAATATTTAATTTTCATCGTATAAGCCGCCTTACGCTTTCTACTGGGATATCCATTTCTCGCAGCGAGAGGAGATGCGGCAAAACACCAGGTTAATAAATTAGCATAAATTTGTTTTTAAAAATTTAATATTCACCGGCTTTATAGAGGGAAGTACGGCTTTTACAGTGGAAATGAAATTTTGAAAAATTATTTGATAGCAATTTATTATCTTGGTGTGTTCCCCACGGCCCCTCACTCGGAGAAATGAAAATCCCGACAGAAATTGGAGAGTGCGGCTTATGCGGTGAAATCGATTTTTAAAAATTTATTTCATCGCAATTTATTATCTTGGCGTGTCCCCTCGATGACTTCAATTAATTCTTCCCTTCATTAGCTAAAAATTAAAAAAAGGATGGGGAGGGTAAACACATTTCCAATAAATGAGAAAAAAAGAGTTCCAATTTTCGATCAAAGTGAAAACCCACTTATAAAATCACAATAAACACGTAAAGTAGTTCAAATTTGTTGCGACGAATTGAAACTGCGACGAAATGACTCTGCGACAAATTTGTACGACGACGAATTTGTAGCACGACGAATTGACGCTGCGACAAATTGTCTGCGACAAATTGTCACACAATAAGTTGAGCGCGACGAACTGACCTAGACCCGGAACAGGGAGCTGGAAAACAAACAAAAAAAAAGAAAAATCACTTATTTTTCTCTCCCGCACTGCCATCTGCAGCGTCATCTAGTGACGTATGATGACGTATCTGGCCATGGGTTCCTATGCAATTCTCAATCCTTTTGATGTCGTCTGCCGCCCCTTATAGCACCTCTATTTATGGGACACCCAGTATACAAACAGTCCCGGTTACTTTTTTAACCATTAAATGCACAAGTTTTTATTTTATGTTAATTATTCTTCATTATATAAATTATAAAAAAAAGTGTTCACTGCTCTAATCGTAATTTAGAGATACGCGAATGTCGTTTAGCTTTTGCGTAATATTTATTTGTCCCCTACAATTATTTGCCAGGAAATATGCAAAAAAATTTATTTGTGTAATATCGACAATACGAGTTGAAAAGAATGATGTGCATATATGCAAGGTCACCCATTTAGAAGTTAAATATTGGAAGTTATTCTTGCTATACCGAACATATTTCTATCTTTAAAGCGATTGCCATGCGAGAATTTATTAATAATTTCTTCCCGCTCCACCACCAGTGCGTGTACATTTTACCTATAATTATTGAAATTCAAAATGTTTCAGGAGCTCGGATTGGCCGCTGTGCTGTCGTGGTGGCATCGTGCTGGGTTCTAATCGTGATGATCTAGGTTCGAACCCTGTTTGCGGCACAGTGGAGGTCGGCTGAACTTGGTATTCTGTGGTTTCCCAACTCCGAGGCACAAACGCGACCCAGCTTCTTATTTAAAAATGTGTCTCCGCAGAGAGTAGGAAGTCCTTCAATACGATGCTGATGTAACATGAAAATTCAAGCATCTTGAGTTCAAAATATGGACGACAGATGACAGCTCCAGGAAGAACACAAAACAAGGAAAACTCTAGCATTACAAATACAATGGGGAGCCATGCATGCAACTCAGAATATCATTCAGGTATGTACTGATCCATTAAAAATTCCACAGAGGAATTCGTATGAGGTGAATGTACAGTTAAGTTTGTAGAAAGTCTAGTTTTCTCTCTCTCTCGCTATAGAATTAATCTTTGTGGTGATACATAATAAGTCCAACGCCACACTATCCGGCTAATATAGTATAGGAGTCACTGATGCGTAACTCGCGGGGCCACATTTTGCCCTCGCAGCGTTTTGCAGTGGCACACCGGTCATTTTTAGAAAATGGTTTGAAACATTGAAAAACGATTAATTCTAGTGGTGATAAAAATAATTCTAGAATGAATGAAAGAATTTGGAACAAATTGATGAAATCTCAGAATTAGTAAAAGAAATAATTTCGATAATTCCCGAAAAATTATATAAAAGTTTTAGAGTTACAGAAATAATTGATTGCAGAATCATTTTGAAGTGATTTAAGAACAATCTCATAATTAATTAATTTAACAAGTAATTAATAAAACACTATTCAGAATTAGTGGGAAAAATTATTTGAGAACCAATCGAAATTGATAATTATTCAAAGAAAGAATTTCAGAATAAATAAAAATCGTCAATATAAGTTTTGTCTTTGTTCCACTCGCGGCCTTATTGGCTCCTGCTATTAAAATATCACTAAATCAAATGAATAATTGGCCACAGGCTTCGTGGGATCTCGTAATTCGGAACACCGTGTCTGAAACTTTGAAGAGCCTGGGTGTAGGCCTATAAAAATCATGGCGGGACCTGCTATGTTTATAAAATGGAATAAGAAATTTGATTCCATAAATATCCTTTTTTCAATGAAGTACCAATAGAAAAAATTGATTTCTGTAAGTTTATCGCGTGGCTTTGGTAGAACATTTTAACTGTTAAAGGATGACGTCACTCTCTGCTAACATGCGAAGGTTTTTTAGCAACTGACTGTTGCAAAGGTGAATTTCTTGGAAAGAGAGAAAATTCAACTGTCCTTTCCCTTCCCGCGTGAACGCCCTAGACCACTAGACTACAGTGCACTGAACGAGAGAGTATTGCATAAGATGTGCCATCTGATGGCAGCGTCAGCAGTTGTGAGCTTGGCCCGAGTCAGGTCCGGCCGTCCATGCACGGTCCCGTTCGGTGGACACGAGCTCCAAAGAAAGATTGAGAGATTCGTTGCCTTTGTAGTCTAGTGGTCCATGGTAGGGGTTCGACTCCCCGCAAGGGCAGCTGAATTTTTTTTTCTCACCTTCCAAAAATAATCAGCTTCGCAACAGCCAATTGATAAAAAAACCTTCGCATTTTAACTGTGTCAAAAAATAAAATCCGTACCATTGTAAGGTGGTGTTTTGCTGCTCAAATACAAATAGATAGGAATAAAAACTCCCTTCGATATTTTGGAGAATACTAATCCAGAAAACGATGACGATATTGAAATCATCAGGAGGGTGGAAAAGTACCTGCCGAATCCTATTAGAGTACGCGCTAAGTTATTACACGAAACACTTTGCTGAGTAGTGAGTCTCGAAATCTTATTATACGTTCCTTATCCCATAGTTTTTATCTATTATTATTATTTTATCTTTTCTATTTTTTGCAATCTGCCCTTACTCCATCTTCCAGTGTGGTTTGTTCTCTTCTTCTCGCCCATCCATTTTCTTGCCATCTTTCATTTTTTTTTTCTTTTTGTTACTTCTCCTATAACTTCTTCTCCTCCGCTATCTAGTACTTACCCCCCGCTTCCTGCCAAATGGGTAAAGTTTAAAATTGAATAATGCCCCCCTGCCGAGATCTGGACATTGTTTCTCAAAAAGCGGCGTAACTTAATTTAAAGCGAGGGTGGGGGCACCCCATCCATACTCTCGCTCTCTCTCTCTCTGCTCTATATCTACGCCATTCTCCATACGTCGCCGTTTTTCAATATTTTTTAAGAGGTATTACATACATATTTTTCTTTTACCCCCCTGATTCCCATTTATTTATTTATTCGAATTCTTCTCGTACCTTCTACGAAACTTTAATTTTGAAAAATGGGCGCATTACATTATCAAGTACAAACGAGATTTAAGCAGATAAGAGGATGCCGCTTTTTTCGCATATTCACAATTTTTTTTTTTTAGAAGAATAGCGTTTTTTTTTTCAGATAGTTAGTTAAGAGTATTCTTCAACTACAAAAAAAAACTAATAATGCTGTTATCAAAATATTAACATGTTTTTTGTATTCGTATTCTATGGCAGTGTTGGTAATCTAATATTCCATTGGATATACTTTTCTCTTCTGAAGCGAGTTTTCTTGGATATATGAAAAAGATTTCATTGGTTGAATTCTAGTGAATAAAAGCATTACAAGACAAATAAATTATATTGAAAGAACGAGAGCCAGCCGAGTTTTTGAGATAAGATTTTATGCCGTCTATACAGTGGAGCCTCTCATAACGGACACTCCCCGTTAGCGGACACATCCCTTAACAGACACTAAACTGCACCAACGATATTTAAAGCTGAAACACACTACACTGACGTGACGTGATTTCATGTCATGCCAGAGAAGTGAATTCTGATCCGTGGACGTGGGTATTTAACGTCACAGAATTTCCACGAATCAGAATTCATAAAGTCTCTGACGTGATGTGATTATGACGCCACGCCAATGTAGTGTGTTTCGGCCTTTAGTGTATTTTAATACCCATTAAATGGACATTCCCCGCTAGCGGACAAACTCTTCAGTTCCAAGAAAACCCGTTATCGAGAGGTTCCACAGTATAGCTATTCATTTTGAACATGAACATGCGTTTAAATAGACTCGCCACCCTGATGTATCAAGCAAATGCAGTCGGTGCTTGTTATAACGACCGTTACATTATAACGATCAGTTCGTCAATACGATCAGTATGTGCACAATTGCTTTTCCTATCTATCGCATGTTATTTTTCATCCAATCTGTTGACCTACCATTCCAGCCCATGGCGAAATACCATTCAATCCAATACAACGTCACAACTCAGTTGTTCCCTGAGAAATGGACATAACACATTTTTGGTTGATCAAAACTATGTTTAACCTTGACTCTTGATATTAGATAATTCTGTACACGGGTACATGTAACTAATTATTACACAATTTTTGTTATTAATTTCTCACCTGATGCATTTTCACTACTACTACTAAACCCCACATGCACTTCACCTACACTGCTCTTCGGAACATGGAACAAAGTGATACATGTTGGAATGCGCGTGTACGTGTTGTGAACCTATAACGTGAACTTTATGACTTCTAATGCTTGTTATGTTTAGTACTGCAATCTGCCGTCAGTTTTTCTAACTGCACGCATTTTCACTGGAACTGCTTTTTAATGTAAGAAAATGAATAATATTTTTTTGTTCCTTGCAAATATGGATTCTCTTGAAAGGCTAATTTTTTAAGGGCTCGATATAACGGCATCTCAAAATAACATCTGTTTTCGGTGGAGCGAAGGTTCGTTATAATGAACATCAATTATATTATTCACGTGAATTTGAATTGAAATAAAACTTTTAAATCCACAAATTTTATTCAAGAAAACAATAGTATATATTGGAGGCCAAAAGCAGAATTGAATCCGTTACTTTAGTTCAAATGGTAGTCAGTCTTCAAATACCACATACTCGAGGGCACTACATTTTACCAACAACTATTTATCAAATTCTCAAACCCAACTGAGTAATGCAGTGTTCTTGAATGTTTATACAACTGCGGACCAGTGGAAGTAGTCGAAAATTTTCGGGAACCAGCAGAAATTTTGGTAGATACAGGGTGATTCTGAAAAGACGGGGGGAAAACGTTAAGAGGTGGTAGTACACACAAAAACACACAATTTTCATCAAAGAATGCAAGGTCTGAAATTAAATGCAAACGTTCTCAGGCGCAATATAGTAAAACCGAGGGTACGAGGGGAAAAAGCAATTTCAATGAATAATTTACAATAATTGCTCAAAAGAGCGACCACTATCGGTGATGCAAGAACAACAGCGGTGAAGGAGGGATTGGCGAACGCTCTGGAATATTCCAGGCATATCGTGAACCTTCCCAGCAGCAGCCGAAAGTCTTGCGATTAGGTCCACAGTCAAGAGGAGTCTCATACACCAGACTTTTCAGCTGTCCCCACAAAAAGAAATCAGGACAGGACAGATTGGGCGATCGTGGTGGCTACGTCCGGTATTTGACCTCGTCAAGGTGTTCCGACAGAAGATACGGTCCTATTAGGTAGTCGCCGATGATTCCTGCCCAAACATTGATGGAGGCGGCATGAGGATTTACAGACGTCCAGACATGTTTACTGTCGGTATTAAATGCGCCATCTCGTGTGACAATGCATTCATCGGAGTAAAGAACAGTTGCCGTAAAATCTGTGCGTGCTGCACTCTGCTTACGAGCCAGCGGGCGAAGTCTACAACGAGCATAATCTTCTTCATTCAATGCTTGGACTCGTTGAAAATTGTATGAGTGCAACCCCTCCCACTTCAGAATCCGCCATGTCGTGGATTGTGGCACATCACCGCTACGGCCCACAGCTTGTGTGCTTGTAGTTGACAGCTCTGCCACCATCTCCAAAATCTCGTCTTCCACAACCTGCTGTTCTGGCAGTCCTTGTACGTGCTGCATCAGACGGGGAAGCAAGAAAAGATCCCGTTTTGCACAGCTGCCGATGCAAGCTAGCAAATGTTTTCAGATTGGGAACCGCCTGTGGGGAAAACGCTTACCGTACATTCGTGCTGACTCTGTGCTATTTCCGTTTGCTGCTCCGTAAATGAAATACATCTATGCTTTTTCAGTATTACCAAAGTGCGCTATTATCCCGTACGTTACAACTGTTAGAATGGTTGCACGTTCGAATAACTTCTCTGGGCTGCCGTTTTCGCTTTTTATTCACGGTGACGCAGCTTTGCATACGGTTTTTTCTTCTTCCCCAGGTACGCATGGTGTCTTTTTTTTTCCCGATAAATTTCAACAGGAATGCCGCTTTAACGTTTGCGTAACGGCCGTTTCGAAACGTGCTAGCGCTTTTTCATTTCATTTTAGAACATGCATTCTTTGATGACAATTGTTTATATTGGTGTGTACAATCGCTTCTTAAAATTTTCTCATCTTTTTTGAATCACCCTGTATATCCGAGCGAACGTAGCCAATAGACTTGTTTTTTTTTAAGTTTTTTTTGTATCAAACTTTTATAGGATAATGCCGTTCTTAGAGAATAACATGAACACTGAAAAGTGTTTAGAATCGAAATTTGAGGGGGTACTTCGCCGTCTTAATAAGGTGCCAAAGATGGAGTAAGAGGGGAAAAGTAGTAATAAGCATCTGAGATAGAGATATAGGAAAAAGTTCAACCTTTTTGAGAATGTGGGTCGCTTCATTCGTTTATAAACGTCTCGCGGGCCACTTAATTAAATGATTTCGAACAGCAGAACTTTGATGATCAATTCAGTGATCTTCAAATGTGCAGCACGTCTCTTGAGTGATTTGGAACCATGACGCTAGTCACTCAAGTGATCTGTTAATATGCCGCTGGTCACTGAAGGGATCTGGAACTGTGTTTTGAGTACCCTTAAGTAACCAGGGGCTGTGCTACGGTGGTCTTTAAATATACATGTGTAACTGCACCGATGATCACCTAAGCGAACTAGAAATCTGCCTATAATTGTTTTATAACATTAGATTTGAGAGGTCGCTTTCCCCAAAAAATGACTGTGAGGGCCATATTTAGCCTATGGCTTGATCGTGCAGGACTTACAAGAAAAAAAAGCGGCAGTGATTCGTGTTTGATAGAGATTGTATGAAGTGTTTACAATTTATATATTGTGTTCAGTAAAATAACATTCCTAAATGAATATTATTCTTTAATTTCCATTACGAAAAACAAAACATTTCTAAATTCGTTATCCAACAACTGCAAATGAAAAAAATATATTAATAAATAAAACAGTTTTCCAAGTGATTCCAAAAATTGTTATTATAGTCAACAGAAATAAATTTGATTTCTGAGATTCCGTATATACTAACTCAAACGTCAAAGTAATGTCTTAGAGAATAATATGAACTGTGAAAAGTGGAATTGAAGTGAGGAAAAGCTTTGGCGCCTTCATAAAGTGCCGGGGATGGACTGAGAAAGAGAGAGAAAAAAAATAATAATGATAAGCACTTGAGATATAGATTAAATCGGAAGATGTCGGGGGTTTTCTGTTCTTTTCCGTAGCAAATTCGTACTATTCAGTTTCCCCTGCGAATGCACCTCTGTCTGTCCACTTCCATTCTTTTGAATTGTGACTTCCTGACATTTCGACATTTCGCTGTAACAAAACTCTCCACCTTTCAAACGCAATTTCATTGGTCTTTCTACCTTTTTTTTTATTTATTTATTATTATTATTATATGTGTGAATGTGTATTTTTGTTCGCCAGTTGCTCCATGTTTTGTATCAGAGCGAGGAAAAGTGGGTAGACAGACAGAGAGAGAGTGTGTTTTGTTGTGCGAGGTGCCAACCTGTCACTTTCCAGTTTCGATAAAGTCGGCGGCGGCCCCACTTTCATTTTCCGTCGCGTATATCTCTCCCTCTATTTTTTTTGTTATTATTTATTGTTATTATTTCTCCTTTTATTCTATTTCCATTCTCCCGCGAGTCTTTTCATGAAAGCTTATGACAGTTGAAACATTTCGAGTGCTGGGGTAACAGAAAACAATTATTCTGTGTATAGGTCCCCCCAACTTTTTAGTTAAAATGGCGGGAATGTAATCGAAACGAGGAATGAATCGCGAAAAACACGGGAATGGAATTATCTTCGACGTTTTCTAATCAGTGATTTTTGAAATTTTCCATAACTGTGTGATTTGGAAAGGAAAGTTCCGAATACTGCATCACATTAGAAGCCTCGAATAATCCAAATAAAACTCATCTTTATAGTTACTGCGTCTGCGTCACTTCAAGTGTAGAGTTTTGTGGTCCCATCGTCGTCTAAATATTATTGGTGTTAAAATATCGTGTGAAGTATTTGAAGTAAATCTGAGTCAATTGTACTGCTCTTCTCCATTTTTTTGTCAAGTTATTCTCCTTTTTAATGAATTCCAGGATAATTTCAATACATATTTATCGGTTATAATGACACCTGTGCTATAACAGCAATAATTGGCGGTCACGCTGATTCTAATAGACAAAAATGTTAATGAACCTTGGTTATAACGTCGGTGAAACGCAATGACCTCGGAAAAAATTGCATTTTTTTCATCCGATTTTATAGCGTTTCCTAAGAAATTTAACAGAATTAGAGCTCATCACATGATCATGTGATGCATAATTTCTTATGTAGAGAGAGAATGTGTGTTTTATTGTGCGAGGTGCCAACCTGTCACTTTCCAGTTTCGATAAAGTCGGTGGAACTTTCATTATTCATCTCGCGTATATAACTCTCCATATTTTTTCGATATTTGTTTTTATTACTCTCCTTTTATTCTATTTCCATTCTCCAGCGAGTCTTTTCATAAAAGCTTATGATATTTGAAACATTTCAAGTGCTGGTGTAACAGAAAACAATTATTCCTGTGTATGTGTCTCCCCTTCATTTATAGCTGATAAGGCGGGAACGTAAGTAAAACGGAAAATGAATCGCAAAATATACAATTAGAATGGAATTGTTTTTCAACGATTTCCAATCAGTGTTTTTGAAATTTCCCATAACTGTGATTCGGAAAGGAATATTCCGAATATTGTATCACATTAAAAGTCTCGAATAATCCAAACGAAACTTTATAGTTATTGTGTCTGCATCTTAAGTATGGAGTTCTATGGTCCCATCCGTCGACTAAGTATTATTGTTGTTAAAATATCCGTCCGTAGTATTTCGAGTAAATTCTGAAACTCTCAGCCAAACTGTATGAGTTTTGTATTGCTTTTGGAGTCATAAAAAGTTTTTAATTTTTTTAATTTTTTTTTGTGTAATAATGAATTCCTATAAAATTTCAATGGTTCATATTGTAGCAAAACTTGGTCGTAACGTCAATAATTTGTTGTCCCTGCTGACTCCAACACGGAACAATGTTAATGAACATAAGAACTTGCTTAAGATGAAACTACCGCAGATATAACGACACTTTTTTTTCGTTTTTTTTATCGTTTTCGCAAGAAATTTTCTGGAATAATTATATTGAAACAATGTCTTTCTGTATTGATTCCTAATGTTTAAAGAAAAATTTCGTGTTTGGCCTTTCAACCTGATCATTGACATGACATGAAAACGTGACATTCCCATAATTTCCCCTAATTCAAACCTACTCAACTTCTTTTTTTTTCTTTTAAATTGCGTAAAAATATCCCGTGCTTCACATGGAGCTTATATTTAAACTCAACGAAGTTAATCTCTACTAAAATTACAAATGAAAATAATTTGCATTATTTATAAATTAAATTATGATGCGATAAGGACAATAAATATAAATATTTATCTCACATATTTCAAATGTTGCAATTTTATTTTGTTCAATATATTTTAAATCCTTGGAGGCTTGCTGTATCACAGCGATTCTCAACCTGTGGGGCGCGATAGTACTGAAAGGGGGGCGCTAGCATATCGAAAGAAATATGTATTATTTAAAAAAAATGATTATTTTACTCTGAAAGGAAAGCAAAACAAAATGCATTATAAGATAATAAAAAGTAAAATTCGCATTTACACTGATATAATACACTTCAAATAGGACTTTATCAGTACTGCACAATGTATTTAATAATTAGAATACCAATATAAATTAAAAACAAGTTCAATTATTTTTAGTGACTCCCTTGTGCTTGTTTTGAAGAGCAAAGTTTTTCGAAGGAAGGTTTAATATTAGAAATGGACACTCTGAGTTCTTTTTCTATATTTAGTTGAGATCTATATTTTGTCTTCAAAGCCGCCACTGCAGAAAATCCGGTTTCGCAAAGGTAGGATGTTGGAAATGGTAATAGTATACGAAATGCTCTTTCTTTCAGTGCAGAAAACTCATCATCCACCCCTGCCCAAAATTCAAAGAATGATTTATTACTAAATTGTGTCTTTGTATTTCGCCACTTGCCGTGAAGTTCTATGAAGATTTCTTCTTCAGCAGTTGAGAGACCATGGGGAGTATTTCGAAATGGATCCCTAACCCACTCGTAACTTGCTACCAAGTTGTCGTCAGCAAGAAAATACTTTTTGAAATTCTTTGCCAGCATGGATAAATGATTTTCAATGGTTAGAAAAACCACTTTCACATGTTGTTCTTCAGCTTTGTAAGTTTTAACACATTCATCCACATTTGCAAACATTTCTAAGTTTTTTGCTTTAAATTTCTGCTCCACAATTCTAATTTTCTATAAAAAGCATTAACTTTATCACTTGTATCCAACATATGTGTATTTGCTCCTTGGAGTTGAAGATTCAATTTATTTAATTTATCAATTAATTTATCAAATATGTCTACCAAGTAGCTCAATTTCATCACAAATAAACGATCTCGAAACATCTCTGCTTCCGGTCGGTTTTCCTCTTCTAGAAAAATTGCGATTTCATCTCTTAATTCATAAACACGTTGCAAAAATTTCCCACGTGATAACCATCGCGACTCGCAATAAAATAGTAACGCTGAATGTTCTGCACCTATATCTTTACAAAGTGCAGAAAAAATTATTGATTTTAGGGGTCTCATTTTTATATAATTTACTACAGTCACAACCGTTGTTAGCACGTTATTAAGACCAGGGCTCATTTCTTTGGAAGCCAAAGCTTGTCTATGGATCATGCAATGTGTCCAGACACACCGTGGGGATTTTTGTTTCACAAGTGCTTGTATACTTTGAAATTTTCCAGACATTGAACGAGCACCATCGGTGCATATTCCAACGCAATTTTTCCACTCTATGTTTGCGTCGTTTATAAAATAATTTAAGATAGCAAATAATGAGAGTGCTGTTGCTTTGAGTTCTATTTGTTTGCAGAAAAGTAGTTCTTCTACTGCTGACGTACCATCACAAAATCGAACATAAGCAATGAGATGAGCATCTTTATTGCTATCTATTGCCTCATCAAGCTGAATTGAAAACAATTTGTCACGTAACTTCTCGAAAAGCTGATGCTGTACATCTTCAGCTATATCACCAATTCGACGGGCAACAGTATCAATTGATAGAGGTATGGACTGTAATTGTTTGGCAAAATTATCCCCCAAACATAGTTTCTACAATCTCGATTGCAGCTGGCAAAATAAACTCTTCACCTATGGTGTGAGGCTTTTTACATCTGGCTATTTTATATGAAACTTTGTAAGAGGCAAGTAAAGCTTTTTCATTCACAGACAAAGTTCTTATAAAAAATGATTTTTGCTTTTCATGCGATTTTAATTTCAATTCAAAGAATTCTCGGGGTTTGTTAACGTACTCACCATGAGGCGTTTCCAAATGCCGTTTAAGTTTATTAGGTTTCATGCTGTCTGCTGCCAAAATTTTTGAGCAAATGACACATAAAGGTCTTTCTTCTTCATTTACTTCAGTGCTGGTAAAACCAAAATTTAAGTATTCTTGAGAATATTTCCTTGATTTCATTTTTGGAACCACGCTACTCTGTGCACTTTTCGATGCTTCGTCCACTGCTCGCTTGCGCCCACTTAAAAATTTATCCATGTTTCTGTACAAATCTACTGCGGTAATATGTATTTGATACCGTTGTAAACCGTATACACCTCCTCTAGAATAAAATCACTTGAAATTCATTGTTTTTTACTCTTTTCCCGTGATCTCGCCTCCACAAGCATCTCCCTTCTCTTCTTTACTCCTTTCTTTCCGCAGTCCCCCCCCCCAACCGAAACTAAAACTAATGTCGTTAACTCCCACGAATAAAGGGGTCCTTTACTGCAGTTTTTTTTGTCTCCATCAGCTAACACGCAGATTATAACATACACATTCACGATAGATTCGATAGCGATAGGGAATGGGGGTAGGGGGGGGGGGATACAGAGCTCCCTGTTGGGAGGGATGATTTTTCTAATTGTTGTGAATGGGTTGACATACATCCCATATTGTTCAGTATTTTCGTGACTTTCTCAGAGGAAACATTGTTTTATTTTCGTTTAAAATAACTTGATAAAAGTAATTTTAAGAAAATTATTTGAATGTAATATTCCATATGAAAGTTCCAAAAATTTCATGGGGGGGGGGGTGCCCCCCTGTACTGCACTTGTGGGGGGGCGTGCGATGAAAATTATGATTGAAAATTGGGTCGCAAATATTGAAAGATTGAGAAACGCTGCTGTATCACATTATATCTCGCCAAAGCTTTATTTATAAGCAATAATTGCCGCTTTCGCTGACAACTAGCACAATTTTTGTCTTGATGGCCCGTATTTTTATTGATCATACATTCCCACCCTAACCACGATGAAATTGCGACTTCATGTACGATGTGTGGTTGAATCTGATTATCTTTTAGCACCAGTCGGTCATTTTTCAGTTATCATTAATAACCGGATCTTATTGACCTAAGAAATACTGCAAAATTACCATGAAACATGGCCCAAAAACTCGAACAAATGCCTAAAATATCGAAAAACATGCTTTATGAACTAGAAAAAATTCCCTCAAAATGAAAAACTATTATTAAAATAACACAAATTTCTTTAGAAACTCAACCAGTCATTATATTGACTGGAGATCAAAGAAAGAAAGAACAATTACAGAATCTATTGAAAATCACATTCATTCTTAACATTAGATTTCTACAACTATTGCCCCAATGAAGTTTTTTTTATAATTTATGATAGGGATTGGATATCAGAGAAAATAGAATTTTCAGAAAAGATAAGATAAACTTCTCTTAACACCAACATTTATTAATGGGGATATTTAGAGGGTGAAATCTAATCTACTCATAGTGTTAATTTCTCTTCAATTTCAAAACTTTTAAACATTCCCGTAACACATCAAAAGGGCAATAAGTCCAGTCCACTTCACCCCCCCCCCCCAATTATTTTTTCAAATATCATGATAGTGAATTACTCTACCGCTCTACTCCACTTTCAGCACATTGATTTTATCGATAGTATCAATGAGCTTCATACTTTCCTGCAAGGATTCTCCAATCTCCAATATTCCCAAGACAATAGAAAGTTTTTCAAATTTTACTTCATGAAGCATTGTTACTGATTGAAATTATTCAACATGAATTTAGAAATTTCAAAATTCCCCTTATAGTACATACAAGTACATGCTCCCTTTTATAACATGGAAATTCCTCTCTCTCTCTCAATATACCATATTGTATCAGTATTTCTTGTATTCACTTTCATTTATTGTGTGGTTAAGTGTGGCCAGCTCTTGGGATTTTTACTAAATACTAAATTTACCTGAAATTGATTCTAAATTTTGTTTGCTTGACGTGACGTAACACCGAGTATCCGCTCGCCCTGTCGGCAAGAACTCTAATTTATATATATATATTAATTTTTTTCAGATAATGTCAAAAACATCCGACTCTAAAAAGTCTAATGTATTAATTGCACCTCGGTATGCCAATTTGTTGAGATTTTTTTATGGTTTTTGAAACTCGGTAACACACAGCCTGAGTGCCTCTTAAGAAAGATAGGCCAGTATAGAGATTAAGTTGTGAATTTAAAATGTTGATTATTAAATTCAATTGCTAATTATCATTTCGTGATTGCCTACGTGCAGGAATTTCTTCGCTCTAGTTTATTGAAAACGTAAATATGCATGTTAAACTAGGTTTTTCTATACCCCCCCCCCCCTTTCATCTTGAAAATGGGGAAAAAATGCTGTACATTAATATTTTTATCTCTTTCCTGAAAGTTCATCCAAATCCCTTTTTGGATAAGATGAAATCAAGAGATCCGCTGTATATTCCCCACTCAGAATTTCCCATTGATGTTTTTTCCCCTTAGTTTCTAATTTTTGGGCGAAGGGAAAACTTTAAGCCTTTTTCATTTTCTAATTTTCTAAAAGCTAACCGCTGAAAAAGGGAATGGTAGGAGAAAAAAAAAATTACACATTCGGCGTAAGCTTTTGTTAGCTATGATGAATACAAGATCGCTACTAGACTTTCACTAGCTTAATACGCATTTGAGAATCAGGAGGCGCAAAGAACCTGTAGTTCAGTTGCTCCCTATGAATATTCAAAGCTTTGGATTTGAATAATTCGGGAACGTGATTCAGAAAGAGCCGAAAGCAGTTTCTTCCTCGAGGCATTACACAAAACGGGGGCCGAAGTGATATTAGTTCCTGGGGAGTGGCGGGAAATGCAACCTCTCTGATAAATCAGCTCATTTCATTCAAGGTTTTAATGATGTCGGAAAGTTAAGTCAAACAAATGACCCGATCTCGTATCCATCCACTCTCTCTGTTGTATCCGCCACCCATTCCCACAGAAACCTATTAGCTACCCTACCACGCCTGGCCACCCGCTAGCCACGTGCAGACAGTTAGTTATAAAGATCTACAGATACTTTTTAAACGTACATATACATTATACAAAAGGGATTCTGGTAAATACTGTATTGATAAAAAAATTTCAATATCATGTGCAGGAAAAATTGCGAGGTTCTTTGGAGTCCTGGTAGTTCTCCATAGACAGGCTGCCCCGTAAATATTTTAAATAGTAAATAATTAGATAATTCATAATTCGTAAATAGTTTAAGAATTCATAAAAATTGAAGGAATTAATATACCTGCATGCGGTTTGCAGAAAAGTTATTTTCGCGAAAAATGATTTTTTTTTTAAAGATTAATGAAAATTCGTTCAAAATTTTGTCGAAAGAAGGCGCTGCTACTCAGTCTGACAGCGCTAATTGGACCCGAACCTTTCTTTAATATTCTCTGTGTCCGAAACATTCGGAATCCTTCCGCCGGTGATTCGTTGCTGAGGTACTAAAACTTCACCAATAGTGCATTATCCAAAAATGCCAACATCACAACGAAGACTTTGTGTATTTGGCAGTAAAACAGGAAAATTCAGAAATGAGCTGCCAATTATGCAATGTTGCCCTGAATTTTATCAGCATACTTCCAGTGATTTGTTATCATGTAGTGACCTCTATCGACAAAAATTTGAACTATCATTTTCTGTATCAAAAATAAATCCTTCGGGAGAACCGCATTCAACTATAGTGTTCTGCGCCAGATAGAGGAAAATTATGAGGTTTTTCCGGTATTTGGTAATTTTCCATTGTATGTACCTTGGAAAGATTCGTAATATCCTTCATTTTATTTATTTATTTTTTTTTCTCGTTTATTTGCGTAAATTCAATTGCAGACATAGATTTAACGCTCGTTTCTTCGACCGGTAAGATAAGTCCGAATTTGTTTCATCCAATACAACATTTATTCTTTCATTTTCATTCTTTAGAATTGTGCGGACCACTACATTCATTTGAAAACATGTCGCGTGCAATTTAATTAAATGGTCTGAAGAAGCGCTATAAGTTACTTAAGTGATCTAAAATTTCACCGTGGGACAATTAAGTGAGCTGTAAAAATGCCGCAGGCCGCTTGAGTGATCTTGAACTGTGTCGTAGTTCACTGAAGTGATCTATAAATATGGTGCAAGTCACTAAATTGTTCAGGAAATGTACCGCCGATTCCTTGAGTAACGTGGAACTGCATCGCGGGTTAATTAAGTGATCTAGAAATAGTGGCGGGTCATCATTCAAGTGCTCGGGAACTGTGTCGCAGGTCATTGAAGAAGAATCTGTAAATGCATCGTTGTTCACTCAAGTGATCCAAGAACCTGCCTCGGGCGACGGGGGGGGGGGGGACTGCACCGTGGGATCACCTAAGTAATGTGGGAATGAATCACATATATATAGTTAATTATTTCTCTTTAAATTAGGTCTGAGGTCACACCATATCAGATGATTCCAACGGTCACATTTATCCCACAGGTCATGGGTTAAGCTTGTATCAAATATAAGGACGATTCGATCCAATGCAATGTCTGAATTGAATGCTGACACTTTTTTTTTGCCAAAAATTTGCAAAATCCGTGTTTTTCGTTTGACCTTGGCACTTGATATTGAATAATTGATACGTGGATGTAGTTTATTACCAATACTTTATTATTGTTTTTAACCTGATGCATATTTTATGCAACTGCTTACGTAATAAAATGAATGAGAGAATTTCTCATTGAACTATTTTTTCCCAACGTTTTCAATATAACGCTCTCCCAATATAATACCGATTTTCCGTGGAATGATGGGAGGTCGTTACTAACAGTCGACTTTAACGGACGTCGACTGTATTTTTGCGGAAAAAAATTACCATAATGGCACATATTACTATTTACTGATCAAAACAAGAAATATGATAATAATTATTCGTTTCATACTGTAACAATACAGGATTTATTATTGAAATTATTTATTTCATAATACTTCCAATAATCGCGTATTGAACCGTGAACACCGAGTTTTTAAACCAGTTCACACAATAGGTACTCAAACAAGCATTCAAAAATGAATTTTAGCGTCATCTGTTGTGCTATTTTAGTTCGAGATTTTTTTCTAAAACCATTTAGTAATTTAATTTTTCAACTAGTTCATTATGTTTCTTGTAAAAATTATTCTCAAATTAATTTTGTATTTAACTAATTTGGTTTTATTTTCAAAATATTTAATCAATATTTAAATAAATTAATAATATTGATAAATATTATTTCAAAATAATAATGTTAGTCGTTTTCCGATAGAAATGAGTATTTCTTACTTGCGGTGTGTAGAACACCAATCTTAAGTGAAAGGTATTGGTTTGGTTGAGGTTCTCACTTAAGTCGAACATATAATTCATTCAGACACATAAAAATAAATACAAAGCAAAAAAAGAGCAACGTAGACGTAAGAAACCTCTCGTTAATATGCACAGCAACAATATAAGTAGAAAACAAATGTATTTTATGTAAAACAATATATAACAATAGTTAATTTATTGGTGTCTGACATGTACTTGGTTTTGCATTGTGCTTGTGCTGGACATAAGATGTCTTACAATCATCCACCACTAGCCAAGAAGCATACTTATCGACCATTTTCCCTGGTAACGTTGATATATGGTCTTTGCCACTTTTTCAACCACCATACAATAACGCTCGTATAGCACTTTTTTGTTTCATCATTTTTGTCGCACCACGGTCATTTTCTGCACACGAGGGATAATTAGACAGGGACCTACAATTTATTGCCCATTCCGAACGGCAGGTTTTTTTATACTCATCGAGAGGTTGGTGCGCTAACCCCTCGATGGGGGACTCCTTGCGGTAGCAATTTTTTGCTGCGGTCAAGTCGCCGTTTTTTGTTGTACCCCTGTGTCAGGAAAGTTTTCTGACAAGGACGAACCGGGTATCGCATATCGAACTCGTGACACCTCTAAACATCCTTTGGTACTTTAGGCGAGTATCTTATCGACCGGGCTACCGCGCCC
Organism: Pholcus phalangioides; assembly: GCF_987345545.1. NCBI lineage: Eukaryota > Metazoa > Arthropoda > Arachnida > Araneae > Pholcidae > Pholcus > Pholcus phalangioides. The sequence continues at coordinate 15,980,649 of NW_028301607.1, forward strand.
GCACTTTTTAGTATTAACATGATAATATATCGCAGAACGAAAGCAAATAAAACTTTTTCATGGTCATATTCTTGTTCATCACGTCAAAATCATTCAGAATTGCACCTTATCATGTTGGACATACAGTGCCACTACTACTATTACTACGAAACCAGACATGCACCTCGTCCATATTCCTCTGCGGAACTTCTAACGAATTGGTACATGTTGGAATGTGCGTGTCCGTGTTGTGAATCTAACGTGAAGTTTGTTATGTGTAGTGCTGACATCTGCAATCAATTTTTTTTCTTAAATGGTGAGTTTTTCTTAATTCACGCATAGTGATTGAATAATATGAATAATTATACCGTTGTAGGCCGTTTGCTCTCTGCGGAGAGACTTTCTAACTGGGAGATCGGCTCGTATTCGCACCTCAAAGTTGGGAACCGCAGAAAACCAATTTCAGCCGACCACCACTGCGGTGATGGTAGGGATTGAACCCGGATCCTTGCGATGCGATTCCGTCACTATCACCACTCAACCACCACAGCGGCGGACACAGTGCCACTGTTGTCCAGTGATATCGCTGGTAAAACATCTCTTTAATATTTACTTTGGTAATATCTTAAAAAACCAGAGCTTATAAAACTTTTTCATAGTGTCATTCATGTTCACCAGGTCAAAATCATTAGGAATTGCTTATTTGCGCGTCGGGCGCAATTTCATTCTTGTCGAAAGTAATCATTGAAGAAATATGTGTTGGGTTAAATAAACTTCATAGGAAGTAAAGGAAAAGTAAGCTCGAGAAATTTGTCAATTGCACCTGAAATCTCGTTAAACGTGCTCCTCTTTTACAGTATTTATTCGACCGTTGAAATTCAGAATTTTATATCGGTAAAATGATGCAGGCTCTCTGAAAGTTGTAAGAATATCAGTAACGAAGACGTTGCTTTTCTCCAAGTGCTAATCTGCCGTGACTTGCTGCTCCAATAAACTCGCTATTCTAGAAGTCAATGTTTCCGAAGAAAAATGAAAAGTAAGGAAGAATTGCGAATTAAAAGAAAGAATATTTTCAAAGAAGGTTAAAAATCATAGCAAATATATTTCATTTTTAATAAAGTATCGAATATTTTACTTCTTTTCTTTCTCCACTGCTTTCACCGGTGAAAAATGTCCACTGTAAAATTGTTTGTTGAAATTCAGGGATAGAATCAACTCCTCACCGAAGTATTTTATATATAACATCCTAAACGAGTTGATCGAAATTTAATAAGACAGGCCGAAAACCTGTTTTGAGGAATTAATGCATCTATGTATCTGAAATTCTTGGTCGAGAGGTGAATTATTTTTAACAATTGAAAACTTCATGAAATATCAGTAAAACTAATACTTTACAATTGGATTTTCGTTGCTGTTTTTAAAAGCTGATTTTTCAAATGGTTTCTATGAGCTTTTGAGCAATTCACTTTTTCCTGAAGATTCAAAAACCAGTTAAGAACGAATCTGGGAGAAAAATCTGGAGTGAAAATTAGTTTTTTGCGTCAATTAAAATTTAGTTTTTGCATTGATTAGAAATAATTATATTTTGTATGAAATATACATTTTTTAAACCAGTGAATAATGAGTTCTTAATACATTTTATATTTAATCAGTTTTTTAATAAATTTTCAACTTTAGTTAACGATGACCAGTTAAAAATGTATAAAAAAAAGCGGGGGAATGTAATTTATAGTACAGGTTGTGCATGGATGAATGACACCACATTTAAAAAAATTATGTTTCCCAAAACTATTACACGTACCATAAATATAATCTGTGACACACAAAAAACATTCAAATTTTTTTCAGCATCACACAATAGATAGCAGCACTTGAGTGGAATACAATGTCTGAAATTAAAAATTAATCACAGAGAGAGGAAAAAAAAAGTATGTATTTTTTAGAATAAGGGTAGTTACCGCAATTTCTGTGCACCGTGCATTTAGAAATATTTCGAAAAAAAGAATGGTTCAGTCAATGTTCCATGGAAGTGCTTCCATCTATCGAGGGATGTTGAAAAAAAGCTTCGAATGTTTTTTCTTTAGTTTTATGTGTCACATATTATATTATGTGTAACAGTTTAAAAATATAAATGTTTAAAATCGCGTCTATGATTCATGCAGACCCTGTAGTTAGCAATTCAATTTTGAAATGATTAATAATTGATTACGGAAAGTAGTTACGAGTGGGTTCTTGAACTCTTAATTATAAACTCTTGAAATTTTAATTATTCATTCTTGGAAATTAAAATAATTATTATTCTTAAAAATGAAATCAAAATTAATTGATTTATTTTTTCTTAAAAGCCAAAATACAGGGTGGATGGGATGCCCAGAACACATTTTAAAAATTAATCACGAGTTAACCGATTGGCATAAGAAGGTGCCGTTTGCACGACATTCAATACCTACATTCTTTCATGGCACTAGGCCATGAAATACTTATCATGGGCGCCTCCAACCTTTGTCAGATGCGCCGTGGTGCGGTGACACTGACAAAGGTTTTTCGAAAATATTATTTCTTAAACAGCACTGGGGAGCCGGCGGAGCTCGTGCATAAGCATTGAATAGGGGAAAGGGGCCTTGGGTGGAAAACGTTTGAGAACCCTTTTGGCCTAGTGTTTTTTTTTTGTAAATTGAAAAAAGTTCAAAATTTCTCTCACAGGTAGCAGTGTAACATGAAAAGATCGGCATGATACACAAAATGCAACACATGCAGTCCATAATTTATGTTTGTGACGATTTGCGTTACATAAAACTATCACATTTCACTTTGATTTCCCTTTTCAGCTTGGACTACATCCAAACGGGTGAAAGGTAATGCAACTGATGAATATTTTACTGGCACCTATTTATGTAAATATTTGTTGATATTTTCTTTTCAATGTGTCCAGCGTGTTTTCGTCGTCCAACCTGTAAATTGTTTCTTAAAAATTAAAATAATTGGTTTCTGAAACCCTAATAATGCAACTTGATTTCAATAATGGAGTTCGGAATCATACCTTAACAGATTCCATTGCTACTTATTAAAATTTTCACTACCCAATCGTTAAATTAGTTTAAAACGGCTTCCGGTAATTAATTCGATATCACGTATTCAAAACATTTCACATTTGCAAATATATTTCTTATTCTTCAACAGGTAATAATATTCCTGAAATGAAGTAAAATTTGAATAATTCTTCCCCAGTAGCGGAGGTATCATCATTAATTTATCATTCAAAGTAAAATTCAAAAGATTAATCCAATTCCCTTCGATTCTTAAAATCCCCAAAATGGAAAATTATAAGTAAATTTCACTAAAGTTATCCATTATTTAAGCAAAACAGTTTATTTTTTGAAACACAATAGGGGAAATAATCAAAAAATACGATGATTTAAGATTTTTAGAAACTTGAAACTCTTCTAAGAATAAAAAAATAGGTAAAAGCAGAGTAGAAGTTAAAATAGCCAACAGCATTTCAGAGAATATTTCACCAATGCGATTTGTTAGATTTTCTCTACGTTTCTCAAAAGAGAGAAAAGAAGTGAAAATAATTCTTTTTTTTTTATTTTTTTCGTTCCATAAAATTCGCTGACAAGTGAAAGAAAGAAAAAAACTTCTGGAAACAATGGAAGAAGAAACCCTTTCAGAGAGAAGAAATCCGCATTTCTTTGGAACAATGATGGAATAAGTACAGAAAAGAAAGAGGGGATTTCTTTTTTCCAATTCCTTTTTTTTTGTTCCTGTCACGAAAACCTGCAGTATCCGAGGACGAAAATCTGCAAGCAGATTTCTGGAGTGTTTAGTTACACGCTCCAGCAGTAACAGCTATAAAAAGAATAAGAAGTATATTTGTAAGTATATACACATACATACGTACAATGTATGTACGTACTTATTTTCATAGTTCCCGTTTTCGTCGTTCATTACTTTATTTCCGAGAAATAGATTCGCGGAAGTTTGGCATTCTCGAAAGAATCGCGCAAAGGCACATACATGTATATAACCTAAAGAAAGCGGGGGAGGAAAAAAAAAACCACATTAATGTGGAGAAATAGAATCTTCGGAAACTTCAGAATGTCAGGATCTTAAGTTTCATAATGATAAAAGCTTCGTGTAGTGTTGTGTTTCCTTATACGTGCATATGATTGTTTATCGTCTCTGGCAACCATTGGAAAGCTTTATAATAATAGTATTTTATGTGAGACTGTTAGAGAAGACTCCTATTTATATTGCTGTCTCTCATGGAGTCTCACGCCTTTTTACATAGTTGAAAAGCCTTAAAACCTATGCCCTTTAAAGTTTGATACACATATTTTTGATTATATATGCTATGCTACGTCAACATAAGGTTTTGCGTATCCCCTGATACTTATTTTCGTGCATATTTTCAAACATGAAGGTTGATTTAAATATTTCAGATTTATTCATGATTTATTAAATACTTGATTTATTGAAAATTTTAAAATTTTGAGCTTTCAATTCCATTTTCAATAAAACTGAGTCAATGAAATAAATATGAATACTTTTATTTCATTTTATGAACTGAAAGTAGGAGGCACATGTATTGATCATGTTTTTTATAGAACGAAGAAAAATACTACACAAAAATTTAATGTGTTCAAAACTCAACTAACAGACCATTATCCAATATTAGGATACATTGATTTTCAAGATATAGGAAGAGTAACGAATAACATTGAATGTACAAAAACCATAATTGATTATAGTAAATTTGAAAACTTTATATCAAATATCTCTTTTAAAAACGTCTGTGATGAGGAGTTGGTCCATCAAAAATATAAACGCTTTCTAGATATTATAACACTTAACTCAAACCTGTGGACTAAAAAAAAAGCAAAAAGATCAACAGGTAAAAATAAATGGATTACAAAAGAGCTCATAAAAAAAATAAACGTCAAAGAAAAATTATATAAAAAATACAAAAAGTATCCAGGCATAATTACATATGAAATGGAATACAAAAACTATGATAAGACACTGAAAAACCAAATTAAGCAAGCCAAATGTGAATATCAAAAAAACAAATTTTTTGAATGTCATAAAGACAAAAGAAAACAATGGAAATATATTAACAACTTTGTACTCAACAAAAATAATTCAAATAAAATTCTTCCAAATCACCAAGACTCAATAACATTGGCAAATCAACTTAACATAGACTTTATTACAAGAAACCTGGATAGAGAAGATAATGAACACATGTATGAGGATGAAAATGACTGTGTTTCAAATTCAATGGTGAGCATGGAAATAGAAATACCCACTTTAAAAAAATTAATAAATGATTTAAATGAACATAAATCAAATGGATATGATGGGCTAACACCAAAAATGTTGAAAATTATTGCACTATACCACATTGATGTCTTAAAAAACCTAATTGATTCTTCAGTAAGTAAAAGTCATTTTTACGATCAACTTAAGTTCTCCCTTGTACATCCAATCTACAAAAAAGGAGATCCTAACAATATGGCTAACTACAGACCAATCTCAGTTCTTCCAATATTTTCAAAAGTTATTGAAAAACATATGAATGGACAACTAATTAGCTTCTTAAACCATAACAACTATATTGCATGCAATCAGTATGGATTCCAGCAAAACAAAAATACTGAAATGGCTATACTAAAAGTCTGTAATTATCTAAATAATGGTTACAATAATAACAAATATTGCATAATAGTCTATCTGGATTTAAAGCAAGCATTTGATAACGTAGACTTAAATATATTAACAATAAAATTACATAAGGCTGGAGTCAGGGGACATGTACTTGAATGGTTCAAAACTTATTATTTACATAGACACCAAGCTGTTACTATAAATAAGGAAATTAGTGATTACCACGAAACCAAAAAAGGTGTTCCCCAGGGATCAGTGTTGGGTCCCACATTATTCTTAATTTATATAAATGACTTTTGCAAAATGCACCTGAACGGACAGCTAATCTCATTTGCAGACGATACAGCATTATATATAGAAGATGACGATATAACAAATCTTTTAATAAAAACTGAAAATGACCTTAGAAATATCAATCAGTGGATGACAAAAAATAAACTTAAACTAAACATTAGTAAAACAAAATATCAATGCATAAAAACACGAAGTATTCATCATGACTCTGAAATTCACGTTAAAATCCATAGCTGTCACCCACAGGAACAACATAACTGTAATTGCGAACTCATAGAAAGAGTATACGAGTATGAATATCTAGGAATAATCATTCAAGATGACCTAAAATGGAGTGCTCATTGCAACAAACTTGTCAAAAAACTTCGATTGCACACAGTCCTGATATATAGATTAAAGTACCTAATAGATGCAGACTTTCTAAAAGATATTTTCTATGCTATGGTTTTCTCGATAATAACCTATGGCTTATGTGCTTGGGGAGGTGCATACCAAACCAACATTGAGAAACTAAGCAACATATATAATAAAATAAGAAGTATGATAATGGACACATATCGTGAAAACAGTAATAATATAAATAGCTATATTTTTAGCATCAGACAGCTATATATTTACAGAATGATTAACTTCTTAACAAGAAACAACGAATGGTTACAGAGAAAAACAAATAGAACCTCGGTAAGACTTAAAAACGAATATCAAATACCAAAAACTAAAAAACATCTCTTCCAGAAAAGTTTCTCTTTCAATGCACCTAAAATAATGAATTTTTTCCAATCGGAGTACCAAACAACTAACAACACTAACAAAAAGTACGAAATATATCAATATGTAAAAACGTCTGAAATAACGAAAATGATATTTTCCTAGCATTATGAAATGTTCTTGATTGCTCTATTTCATTTTCACATGTCCTGCCAATAGCATATCTAGACACTGTTACATAAATTATGTCTTGCACACTGAATCACCTACAATATATATAATTCTCGAATTTTTGCGAAACCTTCACAATTGTGAAGTTACAATCGTCTATTTTATATTTTTTTTTTCTGTGATAAATTTTATCCCATTGCTTTATGTCTTCATGCAAATAGAAAACCTAATAACATTGTAATGTACTTTGGTTCAAATTGGCGGCTAAACAAATAGAAATATTCAAAGGAAAAGAGAAAAAGATATATATATGTGTATATATATATGTATATATGTGTGTGTATATGTATCACTCATTGTATTACTTTTATAATTATTATTTTTCTTTTATTTTTTATTTAATTTTTTTTTTTTTTTTTTATCTCTTATTTTGCTTGTGTAAACGGATAAGACATAATTCTTATAGGCTTCCTGGAAGGACAATTGTCCCTTGGGGCCACACAAATGTCTTTATTGTTTGTGTGCGCGCTTAGCGCTCAATTTCATATGTATATTTGTGTATTGTTCAATTAATAAAAAAAAAAAAAAAAAAAACCACCACAGTTTCCGCTGTGGTGGTCGAGTGGTTATAGTGACGGACTCGCGATGCGAGGATCCGGGTTCGAACCCCACAGTGGTGGTCGGCTGAAGTTGGTTTTCTGTGGTTCCCAACTTCAAGGCGCAAATGCGAGCCGATCTCCCCGTTAAAAAGTCTCGCCACAGAGAGCAACAGTCCTACAACGAAAAATCATTCAATCATAACACTTCACTCATAGTTTGAAAAACTGGTGGCAGATGGCAGCACTACACATAACAAGCATTACAGAGAAACAAAAAAAACTTCACGTCAGGTTTCACTACATGTACACGCACATTCCCGCATGTACCGATTCGTTGGGGATTCCGCGGGGGGGTCGTGGGCGGGGTGCATGTGTGGTGTAGCAGTAGTAGGTAGGGCTCGTAGGTAGGGTAAAAAGGGCTCGGGGATCCATGATGTTCTTAAGTCAGCCACCTCGTTGGACAATTTGCCTGTTGTGGCGTTGTATTTGTATTTGAACAGTTTTCTTTATTTTGAATTTCTTTTTTAATCAATTGCATTAAGGTGATTGTATTCAATCATGCAGCAAAATGTGACTAATACATTTTTTCCTCAATGTTTATTTTGCTTGCGAAAAAATAAATATTGAAAAAAAATAAAATATTTCTGTTGTGTTATATCATAGCATAGATAATTAAAAATATGTGCAAAAAATTGGAAGTAAATCAATGGATAAATATTGTTTTTAATGATGTTTTCTACTGGAGCATAGAATTGAGGCTTTTAACCATATTAAAATGCAGGCCATCTTATGCTATATAGGCTGGTTAAAATATGTGAGACTGGTAGTACATATAATGGATTCTCCGTTGTTCGTGATTAAGAAAACGTGTTTGTGATTTGTATCATCTTCCGGAGCGTACCGAAAGTTTAGAGGGGCATGTACCTCCTCAATGTCCTTAAGGAAAAGTCAGTCCTCAACTGAGGACGTATAAGTAATTTTAATTTCGTTGGAAATGGTCATAATTTCAGATAAATCTAGGCATGTGGAAACAACAATCTCTAGATTACCCGTAGTTGAAAATTAATTTTGAACTAAAGCAACTTTGGAATTTTGAACTTGAAAAACTTTAAAATGTCAGCTTTAGAAAAGTTTAAAATTTTAACTTGACAAACTTTACAATTTAATTTACGTTCTAAATAATCTTTAGTGGTTCTGGAATTAAGAGGAGTTGAATATAATGTGATAAATTTTTCTTCTCAAAACTGAACTAATTTTTTCTTATGAAACATGATTCATTACTTAAAAAATCGAAGGCTGTCACAACGAAATAGATTAGAGGTTATAGTTAAAGGCCAATACTAAGAATGCCATATAATTTCGACCAAGATCTGAGCTAAAATCACAGCTGTTGTGTTAATCATTCAGCAATGAAGTCAGGCGAACGCGATAAATTTAATGGTTCATTTTCAGTCGTTCATTCGCATTACCCAGTTCAAATTTGTCCTAGCTGAGAAGAGAATCAATACAGTTTTTTCGTGAATTTGCCGCATATATCGAGCCAATGAATTAAAAATAAACCCCAACAAAAGCCAAGCATGGCTTCAAGACAGTTCTTTTCATTTCTGGCGTAATTATAAATTATCTCGATTTTTTTTGCATGATAGATCATTCCGAGCTATTGATAATTGATCATTTCTCCATTGACAATACCACTACGGAATGAATATCACGATCCATCAATCATCTCATTATCTAATAAATGTATGCGTGTGGATGATCATCTATTAATTTATATTCTAGATTAGTAATGAGTTTTTTTTAATTATTTCAACTGAGTGCAAAAGTACAAAAGTAAAAATCTCACATGACAATCTAAAAATATTTTATCTCATTAGCAAATGAATCAGAAAAAAATACTAATTTTTTTATCTAATAATTAACGTAGAGTTAATTACTAAATTGTGAGAGTAATTGAGTTATCACGCTGTTAGCTATCATTTGTGTGTTATTAATGTGATCAGAGGAACAATGCTTGTTATCAGCATGTAGGAAAATGGGAATTTTCTTTTTTCTCCTTGAATATTTCATGGTTTTTTTTTTTGTTTTTTTTAACCCTCGGGTTCTCGTACGGAATACATATTTAATGTATATTTCATAAAAACAAATGTTGTGTTTGAATGTATGTACGTTGTTACATGCATGCAAAATATCCTCAAGAAATCCCAAAATAACCACAATGTTTTTAATTATTATCATTTATGTTTTTCATCTCTAACTTCGTTTCTTTTAACTGCTGATTCATGATGATTTATTTTAGTTTACTCCTTATAAAATTATCTGTACTCACAGGTATTTTTAACATACTAAACTAAAACGACTTTGGTTCAATTTTGTTTCATAGAATGCTATTTTTAAAATACCAGTCGGAATATTTGAGGTGATCATTTTTTCAAAACTATTCTTTACGCCATTGCGGAACCGTTTCTCAACAGTTCTGTCTTTGTGGAACATTCGAAATAATTTCTATGTTTTAGGGGGGTACGCTTGATGCAATATCCATGTTCTAAAGAATTCTTGAAACAATAGCAATATTTAACCACTTGAATGGAAACCATGAAGTGATGTTCTCGTTGAAGGGGAAGTTCCCGGGATTATAATAAACAAAAATAAATTTATTTTCATTGACAACCACTGAAGATTTTTATATGTGCTTATCGACAGAATATCTGATCTGATCAACGAAAAGCCCACCACCAGTTCATATGCTTAAAAAAGTGATGGCGCTTGCCCCGTATTAGCCTGGAAATGAATTTGTTAAGAAATTTGTAGAAAGATCACATACAATTGCAGAATATGATAATTTATTTTTTCACAGAAAAAGCTCAACTCAACGTTTGCGTTTAGGGGGAAGTGGGGTCTAAAAGGCCAAAATTTCCGTATTTGTTGTTGTTTTTCTTTCCAAATATTTCTTTCACATGTGAATGACGAGGATCAAGATGTTATTTTATTATTACATAACTGATATATGATATATATATGTATGAAATTTTTTTATACATAATATGGAATAAGAAATAAATAAATAAAGAGAGAGAAATATATATAATATTTTTTCCCCCGATTTTTATGTAATACAATATCTCAGTGAATATTGAACTTGAAAGCGCCGACAATATTTTTTTTTGGCATCAGGATAGATAAGGCAAAAATTTTCAAATTGGGTTTTGGGGCACATGGACACTGTATAAAAAGTTATTGTTTTATTTCCATAACAATACAAAACCGCTTAAAACATGAATGACATATCTGAGTAGGTAGGACTTATACACTGAAGAGCCAAAAAAACTGGTATACCTCCCTGATATCGTGTAGGGCCCCCGCGAGCCTGCAGAAGTGCCGCAACACGACGTGGCATGGACTCAACTAATGTCTGAAGTAGTGCTGGAGGTAATTGACACCATGAATCCTGCAGGGCTGTCCATAAATCCGTAGGAGTAAGAGGGGGTGGAAATCTCTCCTGAACAGCACGTTGCAAGGCATCCCAGATATGTTAAATAATGTTCATGTCTGGGGATTTAGGTGTCCAGCGGAGGTGTCTAAAATCAAAAGAGTGTTCTTGGAGCCACTTTGTAGAAATTCTGGACGTGTGAGGTGTCGCATTGTCCTGCTGAAATTGTTCAAGTCCGTCGGAATGCACAATGAACATGAATGGGTGCAGGTGATCAGATAGGATGCTTACGTACCTGTCACCTGTCAGAGTCGTATCTAGACGTATCAGGGGTACCATATCACGCCAACTGCACACGCCCCATATCATCACAGAGCCTCCACCAGCTTGAACAGTCCCCTGTTGACATGTAGGGTCCATGGATTCATGAGGTTGTCTCCATACCCGTACACGTCGATTATCCTCGAAGCAATTGGAACCGAGACTCGTCAGACCAGGCAACGTGTTTCTAGTCCTCAACAGTCCAATGTCGGTGTTGTTGGGCCCAGGCAAGGCGTAAAGCTTTGTGTCGTGCAGTCATCAAGGGTACACGAGTGGGCCTTCGGCTCCGAAAGCCCATATCGATGATGTTTCGTTGAATGGTTCGCACGCTGACACTTGTTGATGGCCCAGCATTGAAATCTGCAGCAATTTGCGGAAGGGTTGCACGTCTGTCACGTTTAATGTTTCTCGTCAGTCGTCGTTGGTCCCGTTCTTGCATGATCTTTTTCCGGCCGCAGCGATGTCGTAGATTAAATTTTTTACCGGATTCTCGACATTCACGGTACACTCGTGAAATGGTCGTACGTGAAAATCCAAATTTCATCGCTACCTCGGAGATGCTATGTCCCATCTCTCGTGCACCGACTATAACACCACGTTCAAACTCACTTAAATCTCGATATCCTGCCATTGTAGCAGCAGTAACCGATCTAACAACTATGCCAGACACTTGTTGTGTTCCTTGTAGGCGTTGCCGACCGCAGCGCCGTACTCTGATTGGTCCCATATCTCTTTATTTGCATACGCATGCCTGTACCAGTTCTTTTGACTCTTCAGTTTATTACAGGACGTAGGTTGACATATCCTTAGTGGTAGGACCAATGGTTCGCCAGTAAAATACCATACGTCCTGTTACCTATGCACCCCGTATATACATATATATTCGATCAGTAATAGGCTTTTTTCCGGCCTGCGTCGCTTTTGCCTAGAAATGCGATACGCTATATATTAATAAGTTCGTGAATTAGGATGTAAAAATTCTTGTGAAGAGAATGACTCTTTTTTAATGTAGTAAGAATACTCAGTAATCAGTAAAATGTTATTTTCGTGTGCGCCGTATTGTGATGTAGGGAATACGTATCTGAACATCATTTTTCCGGATCTATTACCATCAGTATAGAAACATGATGTCAACAGAACTCAAAGAATATTTCTCTCTCAAAGAATATGCCAAAAAGCAAATTTCACCATGTCATTCATGATTCTCATGTCTGGTTGTACCGTGAAAGGGCGTAAAAAATTATTTGCACAGATATGTCATCTTCTAAAAAGAATAGACACGCCACCATTGACATTCAATAAATTATATCTATAAATACAGCACATTTCTTCTCTTTACCTGCTAAATAATTCACCATGAGCGTCAATATGTATTGACTTACGTAAGTAGAATTTCACTCGGTACTGAAAGTCACTTTTAACCGGGTTTCCCAATTTTAGATTGGAACAATGTCACATTATCATAAATGTACATAAAAGTATCTATCGACTGTACATCACGTCACAATTAGTGATTATATAAATGTGTTTCAGAGTACTAGCAGCAGTTTTTCGAAGGCTATTTCATAGATTGGATTGCCTAACCTTTCATTTCTTTTGAGTGAATGCTACACTTTTCCGGCTAGTGGTTAGCTTTAGAGAGAGAGTATTATCGGTAGATGTTTAAAACTTGGCGTGATGCCACTGATGGATAGAGCGTGATGTCTGTGAAGCGGCGGAAATGAAAATACAAAAAAATACGAGGCATCTCCTACTCTTGTTAGTAATATCTGCCGAGTGCGGAAAGTAATTTTCAACTGTTCACTTCTTTTTTATTATATAGCTCTTCCACCTCCAGTTTTGACTGTCAGGCACAAAACCATTTTTCTAAAGGGTAACGAGAAAGAGCACATCACGTGCTTCTATCTTTTCCTCTGGACTTCGAGCACTCGAACGCAAAACAATTAAAAGAGCACCGAACTTCCTCTCGGTTTTAACTCACTTTCTCGCAGTTTCCTGCATTTACCCCAATTTTTTTTTCTGATGTACATAACACTTTTTTCTCCAATATGTATTTGATAATAATTTTGTTTTTGCATACATATTTCAATCGCATGTTCAGTAGGGTAATAGCGGTGACAGGTAATGATTAAATTTGGAGCAGCTACATTCTCTGATGTAAGTATCAAGTTAGCAAATCACGTTTCTTCTGTTGGAATGAAAATAATCAAGGTTCTAACTAGCCGAAATTTGGGTCGGTTGAGCTGATACTTTACAAAAGTCCAAATCTGATAAACTGTCCTTCCCAAAATAAAAATTAACGAAACCATAAATCTGAAATATCATTTCTTTTGTACAAAACTAATTAGATTGTTTTGCTTTGCTTCCCACAAGATGGCATACATTTCGAAAGGTCATGGGTCATTTTTTTCTTCCAAAAATAAAGAATCATAAGAACAGGGCATTATAAAAAATGTCTGAAAAAAAATAAAACCTCTGATAATATATTTTGTATTCTATATGATCGTCTATTGCCACGGTGTTAAAGATAATCTAGTGTTAGCAGAGGAATATTCAGCGCAGCATAGGTTGCTCATAACCCCTCTCCTCCCCCCTCCCCCCCCCCCCCCGCTTCCTTCAATTTGAGGGTTATCGAAAAGAATACAAATGGCCCCCGCTGCTTAATCAGGTAATGGATAAACGGATACCGCTTAGACATAAAATCCCCCGGCACCAATACTTCGAAATGTTACCTAAAATGTTAAAGTTCTCCCCTTAATATGTGAGCATCTTCTGCGCACGTTATCATTACAATAGCAGCTCTATTCCTCTGACATGCGCTTTAACTCAAATTAAAATATTAATGCTTGTCCTCGAATGCTACTTGAATGGAGTATTCAGTCATGGGGAAGATCAATACCTATCCATTAAGGAATCAAAAATGAACATAACAATCATACGTGCTTGGGGGTTCGTCGTGCTAACAACAAGAGATGCTTCTCAAGAATACCTCATAATTACTTTAAGCTAAAACGAATGTGGACAATCAGGATGTGATTGGGATGTTGCTTGCATATAAGTGATCATCTGACGAAACGTTATAGGTACCTTCACATATGTCCATAAATTTTAAGCTTAACTGAAATTTATAATGGATAGCAGATATAATACAATCATTTCTTATCACGAAGATGAGTGTTTTTTCAGAAAATATTAAAATCGACGGACATTTTGAGATTCAGGTGCGATATTTCCACTCTTCCTGGAAGTATATATATCCAATTCATCAACAAATCCATATGAAAAGAAAAAAAAACAGAGACTTATATGGAGCACACCTTAAGTCAGACATGATATTGTTCCGGTCATTGAAGATTTCTTTTATACGTATACCATCTGCCCCTTGCGGCATTCTCGTCACCGAATCTCGAAGAAATGATACCATGTCTTCATCACAATCTCCACTATCCTGGAATGTTCTACGAGGATTTTGAGATAATATTGGAACAAAAAATATGTATGTAAAAACGTCAAGAATTTTTTTTTTTTTTGCACAAAAGAAAAGGCAAGGTGCAAGAAATAAAACGGAAGGATGTATGTAAGCGAAAATACGATCTTGTAAATTTTGATCCGTGGAGTCATCTATAAGCTCCACATTACGCCCTCTTCATGGATGTTTTTCTTTTTCCTTCTTTTATTTCTTGCACCATCCAATCTTATATATTCTCACACTACCCTATCTCCAATTTTATATCTTATATCAAAAAGGGGAGTAAACTCCAAAAAAAAGAGGGAAATATTTATGGAAAAATAAGAGGAAAGGAATAACGAAAAATTTCTAAAGATCTCTGACTCAATTCTTTTTCGCTATTCATAACTTTTCTCGGAATTAAAGTACTTGAAATTCTCGAATGAGAAAGAATTTCGCTATTTTATTCTCCTCCACGGAGAAAAACAACACACGCTTTATATGTATATGAATAAAAAATTAAACGAATGTATGTTCATTTCTGCAAAGATAAAAATGCACGAAGATAGGACGGATATGGATAAAGGAGCATTTCGAAAGCAAAATCGAAGCGAAAAGATATTGAAACTTGATGAGAAATGCATAACGATATTCCAGTATTTGAAGAAGAAAGAGGGTGTTTGTGTACGTACGGATAAACACACACATGGGGATAGGAATAATTGCTAATACTGATGGATTCTTCAGGATTCAGGAGAAAAGCAAATAAAAATCATTAAAAATCTCAGAGAAATGATCTGAAAACATCCGTTCATATAGCAAATAAAGTTTACTGGCGTGATGTGGAGCGTAATATCTGGATTATTTACAGCTTCACTGAATGAATCTACCCGAGGATCGATACACGGATGATGGAAAGAGTATATTGAAAAAAATAAAACACCTTTTTTAAAGGGTTTCATCTGTTTCCCAATGAGAAAATTTATGCGTTATAGGACATTGCGACGCTCATGTCAATAGCATCCCAGTCACCCTAAGCATTTCGTGTTTTCTACACCATTAGTTCTCACCCGGAAGACATATTCTCCCCCCCCCCCCGTGGTCTTGAGACATTTTCAAGGACCACGAGTGAAATTCAAGTGAAAAAGACGTTACAGGTGATTAAGGAGAGCCACAGGGTGTCATGAAAAAATATAAATATGTAAAAATGAAGCCATTGAGTGAAATATGGTGGGAAAAAGCGTGGCTTTATTCAGAATCCAGTAGAACTGATTTTAGAAAAAGGCTAAATTAATCATGTCCTGTCCTGGGAATGGCTCCAGCTCCTCGTGTACATAGATGCCTTACATTGGGAAATGGTACTATAACTATAATGGAACTATAACTATTAATGGTACTATAACTATTAATGGTACTAACTTTTCGAGAACTTTTATATTTTTTTAGTCGGCAAATGACACACTAACTATGGCATGGCAAATACGCTAACTTCCTTAGTGTAACTTTTGTGAATAGAGTTTTTCCGTTTTGGTACAAAAGTATTTTATGGTCACTTTTGAACATATGGCGATGCTGCTATTAAGTTCTTTCTTTAAGGGAAGCCATAGAAGACATGTGATCCTCTCTCTCAAACTTTTTCAGTGACGAATTAACGAAAATTGCCGAAATTAGCGACGAGTAAATGAGGGTTTACGAAAACTGTTACCGCGGAAAGCTGGACGGGACCGAAGAAGCGACGAGTTATCCGGAACGACGACTTAACCATTTATTGGCGAGGTCATTTGAACCCACGCATTCTTAATCTTGCCTCCCCTTGAGAAAGAAATGTATTTGGGCCATCTTATTTTCAGTACCTTTCAATCTAGCAGTTTACACGTGTTTGACAAATTTATGACATTTTTCTACTTTTTCTTCCGTCTATATCGTTCATTAAAGTTTCCGTGGGATCAAAATGACCCCACCACACCACTTGCGCAAATCTTTTGTCTGACGACCAGAGTGTTCAGATCGAAATGGCTTATCGGAAGACCACCAGTTTTTTTCGATAACAGTTTCAAATTAGTCGTGAAACATCAGATATCTGAGGTGAGCAGGAGTATTAGTGTTGTTAGTTAATTGTACGTAAGCCCTGTATGATCAATATGCCATAGTGCTGTTTACAAGTACACTGTGTTACCGACTTAGAATAAGACTAATTTTTGTGCTTGTGAAAATATAGTAAATATTATTTTAATTTGTAAATTTTATTTACTGAGTTTATTTCAATCATATCTGTTCATTTTTATATCATGAAAGTTGCATTCAAAAAATTTAATAAATATTTAGAAAAAAAATTTGAAAAATTATTTAGGGATTTGATTGACAGATGAATGAAGTCATCAAAGACACCCATTCTATTATGAAGACTCTTTTTGTTTATTTTTAAAATGCATTAATGCTGGCTGGGGTCAAAATGGCCCCGAGACGCCAGTTACGCACATAATTTTCACAACGCCAGTTAAGGGTTAAGGAGGTTTTACTGTATTTTTTGAACTGTAGTTTTACTAAAAAAAAATCAGTAAGTGGAAAGTGTTTCTCTCATGGATGTCCGGGGAGAGAGGGGCGGAGATGTATAGAGCTAGATAAGCGGGGGGGGGGGGTCACAAGAATAAGAAAGGGTCTAACGGGGGAGAGTGTATGTGCGAAGAAGGTTGAAGAACACTGGTCTAGACTGCTTGGTTGAGAAAATGAAACACCATAAAGAAATACGTGGGATACGATGGAATTTGAAAACGGAACCTGCTTTGAGGATGAAATCTTCTATGTTCAAATCATACACGCGTAAAGTTTTCGGATATAAAAGAGTGCAAGACCATTTATTTATTTTTACTGACGAACGCAAAAATATCTTAGAGCGGCGCTCCTTAATTCACCAGGCTGACTTATCCGCCATCATCAGGTGGAGCATGACTTCATTATTATCTCTATCACTGTTCGCGCCAATCACTGTTCCCTGTCCTGTTATTTTTCACTGATTAGACGTGGCTTGAAGAGGCAAAACCACTTTTTTTTCAAACATAGAAGATCATATGCCCGCTCACTTTTTTTAGGTGTCTTAGCTTAGAGGGAACATTTTTGAAATGCCACCCGGTTTATTCAACTCCTCCACGCGCTCGCGATTCCAAAATATGGGAATAGTACATGCTTTGAACATGTTTTCTAATTTGGAGAAGACGGGACACAAATCTGAGACACATAAACTTATCGTTCCATCAGATGAATAACATGAGCAAAAATTGTGGAATTCTGATTCGACATTAAAACGTGTTTCGGTATCTGATGAATCGTTAAACGCCTTCAATAGCTGTTTACAATAGTATCATTGATCATTGTTTATAGTTATCGCTTACAATACTTTTCATTCATTTGATTCTCGTGAGAGGAGTTTCAATGTTGTGTTTTCGTTCAGAAATTACAACTTTTGTCTTTCTTGAAGAGAAAACTTTTCCCATCGCCGTGAAAGACGAACGGCGCGGAAACAATCATCTTTCGCGAAACCAAACACTGAGTAGAAGAATCTTTTCCGTTATCCAGATGAAGTCTTCTCTATTTTCTCTCGTTGTTTTCATTCGAAAGAGACATGCCTCCGCTTTCAACTGCATCCGAAGAATTTAATTACAAGGCCGAAAAGGGAGGCCTTTAACAGATTTATTATAGCTCGTACGCTCACACAAAGAAAATAGCGTGTGGATGAAGGAGAACTCGGCGTATACTATCCGGAAACAGACATTGGAAGCGAAGATTTTCATTTCCTTTTGGAAATGCTCGCTTCTTAATTCACGGTTGAGTCCAACAAAAATTAATAATATCCCTCTGGTTTCGCAATGAAACGGTGCCGAAAAATAAGCCTCATTCAATTTCCGTGTATACCTATGAAACGTAATTACATCTTTCGCTGGAAGTGGGATAAAATCCTCTCGTTAAGTTATAGATGAAATAAATTGAAATTTGCTCATAACTTTTCGACGTTGTGAAATTCTGATTGGTTCAATGACCGGAGAAAAAAATATTTACATCTTCAGAACCGTACATGTGTCCCCCTCCACAGACCAGAAAACCTCGTGATATAAAAATAGGTGAGTCTATGTCGTTCTATTACCTTATAGAATCGGGGTCTTAAACATTTCAAACATTGCAGGCGAAATTATTACTGGCAGCACCACACCAACATACTCATATTGATGTCTTTAGAATTTCAAGATCGAAACCATACAGGGCTGCCCTTATCAGATGCTGTGCCAGGAGTGAAAATACCTAGCCCATAATAATGAATAGTGTTAATGTATACTGGTAGACATAGTTAATGCCTGGCCATAGTAATAAATAGTGTGAAATAACTGGACATTTTGCCTGTTGTAACCTTTGCATTTGTATTTGATTTTACTGGGAAGGAAGGAACAGACAGCTCTCTCTCAAGATTCGTGAATTGTCACAGAATATACAGGAATGCTCAAAAAAATATATGTATATAAAGAAACATATATGCGCAATGTAATGTAAATTGGCAGGCAAAAAGGGCCTCACGATCTGAGAACTAATAAAAATTCATAATTTCTGTATCAAAAAATTCAAATAATTGAATCATATGATTCTAGCGCGAACGAAAATTCAAAATTAATCTAAAATCTAATCCCTGAATTCATACAGATTAAGAATTAACGAGGGGAAAAATCCCGTAAAGGATGAAAGGAAATAT